>NC_136484.1:34081147-34121147 GCF_053919585.1 Euprymna scolopes | reverse complement strand
TCAATGGCAAACAGCTGGTGCAATAATGCAAATTTATTTGCAAATATTATCGAAAGAGGTAGAGGGTACTGGAAAACTGGGAATACTTGTTTTCACTCAGTTTCCAAGGGAACACCACAGGCTGTTGTCAAGGAGGGATCTTGGATGAACTGTGTGAAAGCTCCTTGTGAGCCAATAATAAAAAAACTGAAAAGATGCATACACGAAACATATGTACCAGAATAAATGAGCAAAGGTAGAACCACACTGGGGACAAAAGACACAGAAAAACGAACCATCCCCGGCAACTACAAGCATATAACATGTTTACCTACAATGTGGAAAATACTAACAGCACAACCGAGAGTGAACAAATTTATCAGACCCTTCATAGCCGCAAACTATTCCCAGAGGAACGGAAAGAATGGCACAAAGGAAAAAGAGGAATACATGACCTATTATATTTCCACCAAAGTATTCTGAAATAAGGTCAAAAGTAGAAAAAAGAACATAACAATGGCATGGATACACTATGAGAAAGCATATTATAGAACCCCGCAAGCATGGATAATAGAATACTTGAGAATATACAAAATACCAGGTAATAGAATCAATCTGATAGAAAATACAATGGAGACTTGAACTGATGGCTGATAGGCAATACATAACTGAAATCAAAATACAAAGAGGGATCTTCTAAGGTGATTCCCTATCACCATTACTGTTCATTATAGCCATGATGCCCCTGAACAAAATACTAAGAAAATGCCAAGCCGGATACAAGTTCACTAACACGGAAGAAAGAATGGACCACCTAATGTACATGAATTATCTTAAACTGTTTGCAAAAACAAAGACAAACCTAGATCCACTAATAAACACAGCCAGAATCTTTAATCAGGATATCCAAATGGAATTCAGGATGGAAAAGTGCGCACTGCTGACCATAACGAGTACAAACTAGAAGCAACAGAAGGCATAGTACTGGCCCATCAAACAGAAATGAGGGCCTTAGGTAAACATGATATCTACAAGTACCTGGGAGTGCTGGAAGTAGACGCCATCAAAGTAACGGAAATGAAAGATAAAATAGGAAAGGAATATCTCAGAAGAACAAGAAAACACTTCTAAATGGCTACAAAAAGGAAATTTAAACAGGAAACTGAATCACTAATAACAGCTGCACAAGATAACTCAATTAAAACCAACCATATCAAAGCAAGGATCGCCAAGATACAAGAAACCGCAAATGCAGACTCTGTGGGCAAAGATACAAAACAATAAACCTCACAGTGTTTTAATGCAACAAACTAGCCCAAAAAGAATATACAAATAGACACGATCAAGTGGAGAATGCAGTATAGTAGCAATTATGCAAACAATTGTATCTTAAACTCACAGACAAATGGTACTAGAACAAACCGGTAGCAGTATTGGAAAATGAAAGTCGAAGATCCTATGGGATATGGATATGCAAACGAATAAACGCATCCAAGCAAGAATACCGGATGTCATACTAGTTAACAAGAAGGAAAAGTTCCGCCAGATTGTAGATTTTGCAGTTTCAGCAACCACAGAGTGAAGATCAGAGGAGACTGAGAAGCAAATACACTCAACTGGCCAGAGAGCTCAAAGGAATCTGTAAAATAAAGAAAGTAGGATTAACACCACTAATAGTAGGAGCGCTAGAAACAATACCGAAAAACTTTGAAAAAAATGGTAGAGATTGGAGTCAGAAGGATTGCCGAGAAAAATACAATGAATTTAAAAAAATGAAAACTGCTGAAATATTAAGGAAAATGTGGAGACTTATACCACGCATAAACTATACACAAACTGAACACAGAAACAGCTACAGATGCAAAACACAAGGGAACATCATATGGAATCATGATAACTGAAACTGTATATTTGTAAGACCCCCCCTCCCATTTTTTGTGAGTGCCACCATAAACAGACATCACATCAAATAATGAGGGTCAAGAGGGATGGAAAGACAGAGGAGAGAAAGCACTAGCCAGACCTCCGCTGGCTGAGTGCAAATATACTGGGACCCTGGGGAGGGTTATTTCCACCCCAAATTCCAGTGAAGGCCAATGGTTGTTGTCTACCAGAAATCAATGGTAAGCGGCTGTTGTAATAACGCAAATTCTTTTGTAAAGGTTATCGAAAGAGCTGGAGAGTACTGGATGTCTGAGGAAACTTGTTGTCACTCAAGCTCCAGGGAACACCGCAAGTTGTTTTCAAAGAGCGATCTTTGATGGTGGCTTGTGTGACTACTTCTAGTGAGTAAATAATCATAATAACATGGAACCTGAAGAAAATCAATATAATACCAATAATTGTAGGAGCATTAAGTACAGTCGCAAAGAATTTCAAAAAGAGAGTATACAACAGACGGTAACTTTTTAAAGCATTCATAAAGAAGTATACTAAAACGATGCAGGGAGTTTTTTCCATTTGCAAATACTAACGATTATCAGTGATTTCTTACTTACACCCACAGGTAGTTTTGTCTGGAATATGCTTCACAAATTTATAGTACACTCCACCCTTTTTGTTTTCGATCATCATCAGCATATCCTATTAATCTGAAGATTTTATTGTTGGCATTGGTTTCCCTGATATTCTTGATGTCAGAATTATTTCTAGAAAGAAACGGGTATTTACGGGAAAAAAACACGTGAAAGTTGCCAACACCGCAAATGAAAGTGATATCTTGTGGAACGAACTGTATTCGAACTTTGGACACCCAGGTCGTCAGTTTGTATCGTTACCCATTCAAGCGTTGCAAATAAAGTTTATCGTCTATTTCTCGCTGATAGCGACAGGTGACATTTTTTTTTAGGAAATTGAGTGAGTGTTCCAAGTTCGAATCCTTTTGATTCCACAGATGCTTCCTTATCAAACCCACACTTGCCGTTGTGCCTAACTTCCTGGAAAGTAAGTAAAAAAAAGTTTCATAGAATTCTGATAATTTCCATCCCCGTTAAATTAAGGCCTATTTGGTATTCTGCCTCTTAGGAGTTTTCAGCCTACATGACATTTTTTCTTGAAACAACGCATACCAGAAAAATCTTTTTATTGTATGATGGTTTTCAGATTATATGTTTTTTTTTTCTTATCTACGTAGATATTGTAAGTTTCCTTGATTTCATACAATGTCCTTTTTTTACAAGTAATTTACCGCTTATCAATGTCAGGAGGCCTGTGAGACAAACCTGTTATAATTGGTAATGGTGGAATTTTGGTAAGATTTCATTATTTAAGAGGACAGCTCAACAAAAACTTGTTTACATTGGACTTTAAATCTAACATATTGCAATCAGCTGAGAAGCAGTGCTGCAATAACGATTTCCGCCGACGGGTAGTTCTAAAACAGAAAGTTTGTTCGTGGAATTTTCGTAAAGTTTTCAGCACAGATAGAGGGTAAAGGAAGTTTTTGACAGTGGTTGCAGCTAGACGTGTGTTTGTTGTGAATGTTTTACGGAGGTGGGGCACAAATTAAGGCTCTGGTTTGGTTTGGTTTGGTCTGGTTTGGTTTGGTTTGGTTTGTTTTACATCACAAACCTTTTTGGATAATTTAATGCCAAATCCAGTTCTTTTGGAAATAATATTCATGTTGCATCCAGTTATTTTGTAGAAGGGTTTTATTCTTCAAGCTTTTTGTATCTTCAATCGCTACTTTGTAGTGTTTGGTTTGGTTGTTTTATAGTGGATTTTATCGTTTTTGTCCCCTGCCCTGCAGAACATGAATGAGTTTTACAATGGGAAAGGGAAAAGGGTTACAGTATTAATGTTTGGTACATTTAAAATTAGGAAATCAGTCAGGAAGTGAGGGAGATAGAAAGATGAAGGGGAAATGGGGAGAAGGAAAAGAGGGTAAAAGGTGGACTGTTGTTTTTGTTTTTTGGTTTCGCAGAGCATAATTAAATTTTGCAAAAGGAAGTAGAAAAACAAAAAGGTGCATTTCGTCATAGGAAGCCAATATCTTCAGACAACCCGCTCTGGTAGCACCAGTTGAAGCTCTGCCCAGCACCTGTTATGAAAATACCGATAAGACAGCCATAGATTCGCAACGTCCATTCTGCAAAAAAAAAAAAAAAGTTGCAAGAAAGACAAAATGATATCGACCACTAGATTTCGAATCCGGTTTTGTTTTTCCGCAATTTCTAATTATGTTTCCACAGTGTTGTTTGATGTTAATATACCTATGATTGGTGCGCTTTATTTTTTTTTACGTAAGCTGGTTTCCGTACTCGAGGTTTGTCTTAATTGCATAATCGTAAAGGGTTGATGACATCGACCCAAACACGGATGATCATTATATTCACTAATACTGCAGCTTATTCGCCTGCAGAGATGTTTGTATACCCATGTGAGTTGATGATTTTATTTGGTGTATTCATGTGTATATGGGTAGTTTGGAGTATACATGTGTATACATGTATAAATGTTTGTATGTGTACTGTGTTCAAACCAGTGTAATTTTACTTTTTCTCATTCGTTTATTGTTTTTACAACAGCAGAGGATCGGCTGATGGTATTTGCCAGAAAATAAGTGACAAAAAATACGCAATGATCTACCAATCCTCTTTCAGACGTGTATGTGTATGTGTATGAATGTTTGTGTGTATATATACGTGTGTGTTTGTCTGTGTATATATGTGTATGTGTATTTGTGTGCGTATTTGCGTGTGTATTTGCGTGCGTATTTGTGTGTGTATGTGTACATATGTGTATGTGTGTGTATGTGTGGTAATCAGAGTGAATTTCAAGGTTTTCACTTTTATAATGTTATTTTATTCCTATTATGCATAATATAAATATCATTATAACTCACTTGGAGTTCTTGCGCCAGCCGTTGCCAGTGATTTATTGCTGATTATGAACAATGACGTTTCTCGATGTTAGTAGCAGTTCGTACTTTTTGAAGGACATCGATGGGGTTGGGTGAAAACTTAGGCGCAATACCTTAGATTTGATCTTGCTCACCTGTAATGTGTTTTCATTCCCCTTTCTGTTGTATTTGAATTTAGCGCTACGGTTTCAATTTACCTGCAATTCGCTAATTGTATTTTGCAATGTGTAGTGTTTTCCGAATTCTATGATTTTTCTATATATGCCAACTCTTCTCATCGCATTTTGCGTGTGTGAATTTTATTGTATCAATCGTTCGTCTAATTGAAATATTTTCGATTCTTTTCATGCCAGAAATTCTACAATTGTTTAAACTGCCATAGTATTCCTGCGACTGTTCAATACTGTAACGAGTCCTGTGAGAACTTGAATGCCTACTAAACGTTGTCCTTAAGTGTCTAAGGTCGCTCTGTACAAGCTTTTTTTTTTTTCAATACAATCTAGAATGAGGAGACTTTTACCTACAAATAAACCCTGACTAAATATTCAAAATCACATAATATTCGTGGCCCAAATATCTTCTCGATATAAGCAACCCACACTGGATTTTACAACGACTGGTGTACCTCATCTCAAGTGATGTTACCTCAAGTTTCAGCACCAATCTGTATCCTCCACCAAACAAGATAAATTATTATTCAGTAAGACTAAGAAACCTCAAGAAGGACATATTATAAAATACTTAAATAATCAATTGGGAAAATTCTGTTCCCAACTTCCGTTGGTGTTTGAGAGCTAAAGGATAGTTTTAATGAAATATTCGAAAATCTTATAAGTTTACCAACATTTTTTGTATAGACACTTTTATTTATAGTACACACATTAAACTAGTCGCTGTTGAAGTAATCTCCTTCGGTTGAAATGCACTTCATCTTGTGTGAACGTGTCATCTTTTCATGTGTCTCATAACGAAAGCCTCTAATGGTTTCCTTGAGCTTAGGGAATGAGCAAAAGTCACAAGGTGCAAGGTCTCGACAATAGGGAGGGCGAAAAACTGGTCAAATAGTCTGTGACAAGGATGAAGTTGTGGACTGGTACATTGTCCCGGTGAAAATGCCATTGACCGGATTTTAAGAGTGCTGGTCTCACCCGACGGAATCTCTTCCTGAACTCCCTTAAAACCTCAGCATAGTATTCTTTGACTTTCTGTTTAGTGGGAACTCAGTGCAAGTAGATCATGTCTGTGTTGTGAACAAAAAGGGGTCATCTTATGTTTCTCGGTAGATTTGCTCTATCTCGTCTTCTTGGGTCTGGGAGAGCCTGCGTGTTTCCACTGGGAACTCTGTCTCTTGGTCTCTGGGTCGTAGCAGTAGATCCAGCTTTCATCATAGGTCACCATGGCATCAAGAACTGCGGGGTCTGGATTGATTAGCTCGACCATGTCCATGATTTTTTGAAAATTCAGTATCTCATTGCTATACAGTTTATGAGATGACTGACCATGTTTTATGATTTCAGGTTCAAATCCGAAAATTGGGAGAGAAGTTGCAATTATTATTTTTTTTTTTTTCATTTTCTTACTCTATCTTTGAATTTTCCAATAAAATTACCAAATTTCAATTTCGGTATAAATAAATCGTATCCATTTTGATACACATTGATAAAAATATTTATGATTAATCTATGCATATTTACTTAGATAATATCGATAACAGTAAAATCTATAATGCATGTATTTATATTTATTTTTATACGAAACTAATTCCTAATTTATTGATTTTATATATATATATGTGTGTGTGTGTGTGTGTGTGTGTGTGTGTGTGTGTGTGTGTGTGTGTGTGTGTGTGTGTGTGTGTGTGTGTGTGTGTGTGTATAATTTATTTTTCGATAGAATACTATAAACAAAGATTATCAATAAATCCTTAATCCGCGGAGTTTCAAAGAATGCAAAATTTTTCTCTTCAGAGGAAAATTTGTTAGCAAAATACATATAGCAAAGCTAAAAGTTTGCTGGTTTTAGTATTGTATGGAACTGCATTCTATGACCGTGGTCATAGAATGCAAAAAAATATTTCTAAAATGTTTATAAAAATAAATAAAAATGAAATTCTTGAGTGAAATGAAGTCTTTTGGTAAGATCAAGAAACGAAAAAAAGCTTTCTTTTTAACTATGTATATATTCGGAATATTAATCAATTCCAGTTCACAATGATGAAGTTTGGTAATATTCCAATGTGGTTAAAATGAATAATCTGATGCGGCTAAAACAAAGAAATCCGTCGTCGAAAAGCACCAAGCGACGCAGGTTGTCAGATATAAGTCAAAACCAGCAATAAACCAGCATAATATCAAGTGTGAACTCCGCTAAACGTTTCAGGAAGTTCACATTTTATATCAAAAGATTTAATATGCATATTAAAAGATTAAATATGCTCTGGACAATGTGTCTCAATTTCGTTGGCGTCATCTAGACACTGTCATTGTTTGTCATTGCCTTTTCTGAAATAATTAATGTTTGTGGTACACACTAGCTTTTGACATAAGTGAAAATAAAGATAAAAAATCGCAAGGATTAGATTATCAAAACAAAGGGAAGCCTTTTAGAAGTTTTCCGAATTAAAAAGGAAATTATATCTGCATTAAAATCTAGAAGAATGAGATTTAAGCATTTGTTACTGTAACTAACAGAACAAAAAAGAGACAAAAATATAATATGGAACAAATAAATGTTACCAAAGGCAAGACTCTTCTACTTACGCGGAAAAGTTAATGTGTGTTTAAACTGATTTGAAAGCGTGTTTTTAGTTCAAAATAAACTTAGTGTTCAGTTTGTCGAGTTAGAATTTAAAAAAAAATGGCAATGCATAAGTTCTTCACAAGAACCCTTGATAACCGCTCAAAATCGAAAATTAAACCAACACTGCTAGGAATACATCAAATAAATGTCAACAATCGAGCAAAAATGTTATTTTGTTTTGATTTATTTTAGATTAAAGAACATTTAAAGTATACAATCGGCCGGAAATGATTATCATTTTTACGTTATATTTATGTCCGAAACTGCTTTCATACTCGAAATTCTAAAATATTTTTTCCTCTCCGGCACGTTATCATCTAAAAAAGTAGAATCTCATTTGGGAGAGTGATTTAGCTAAAGGTGTTAATCTATTTGCTATTATTATTATTATTATTATTATTATTATTATTATTATTATTATTATTGTTGTTGTTGTTGTTGTTGTTGTTGTTGTTTCTGTTGTTGTCTTACAAGGAGCTTTCACCCAGGTTATCGAAGATCTGTCTTTGAAAACAACCTGTGATGTTCCCTAGAAGCTGAGTGACAACAAGCTTCCCCAGATTCCCAGTACTCTCCACGATAGTACTCGCAAATAAATTTCCATTATCGCAACAGCTGCTTGCCATTGATTTTTCGTTGGCAGCGGCTATTGGTTTCACTGGAATTTGAGTGACAATAAGCCTCCCAAGGTCCCAGTTCTTTTCGCATTTATCCAGCAGAGATCTGGTCAGTGCTCTCTCCTCGGTCTTTCCTTCCTCCTTGACTCTACTTGGCTGTTTGGTCTCACTTCTTTTTTTTTTTTTTTTTTTTGAGGAAGAGGGGTCAGTGATGTGGTAATGTGGGGGGGGGGGGTAGAGAACTTATATTATACTGGAATTTGATTGGCGCTAAGCCTCCTCAAGATCCCATTTTTTTTTTTCGCGTTTGTCCAGCGGAGGTCTGGTCAGCGCTCTCTCTCTCTCTCGGTCTTTCCACCCTCCTTAACCCTTCTCGGCTCTTTGGTATCACTTTATTATTATTATTATTATTATTATTATTATTATTATTATTATTATTATTATATCTCGTTTTTCTTTTTACAACGCAAATCAATCCAATAATCGACTAAATCTTTATAATTGCGAGAAACAAACATGAACATTACTTAATAGAGGATAGGTAGAAAATGAAGGAAATCCGTCACTATTTAAAAAATGGTTTTCTAAATCGTACGAGCATGACGTAGAAATCCATTCTTGACATGGAACGGTCTTGGTTAACTATTCTGTTCCTGAATTGTGTTCTTATTTTGCATACCAATCGTCGATCCATTTTAATCTTTTATGAAAATTTCAAATGACATAAATGAAAATAAATGAAATAATAATAAAATAAATAAAACAATTTTTTTTCACAATTTTCAAGCAATTACAAGGACACATTAGAAAAAAATATTTTGAAAGATCTACTCTTACTCTTAATGTACGACCCCTCCTGATTGTATTTTTACGTATTGCAAAATATATGTGGACATCACACGGGAGGAAGGGAGGTTTACAGTTATTTGAACATTTTAAAAAAAGCATTGAATCTTTAATCAAATTTTAAGATTTTTTTAAAGTCGGGATCAGAATCGGTACTTGTATCGGAATCGGGAATTTAGAGCAAAATCTGTAATTGTATCAGAATCGGGGAAAATTTTGGAATCATACCATCGCTAAAAATTAGCATTTTCTTTGTTATTAAGTAAAAACATCTTGCTCGTTATTTTTTCTCTGTAATTACGAAAAATACTTTTATTACTAGTATATTAGTAAATGTCATTTAATCACTGCGAGAGTTCACGAAAGTCATTATCATTTATTGATTTTTGACAACAACAAGTGGTGTCCCCTAGAGACTGAGTGACTATAAATCTCTTGAGATTTCAAACACTTTCGTCTTCTTTTGATAACCGTCGCAAATCATTTTTGCCTTATCGCAACAGACGTTTACTACCAATTTCTCGCTGAGGCTGACTGTTGGTCTTCTCAGGAATTTGAGTGACGGTAAGCCTCTCCAGGGTAACAGAGCATTCCGGACCATTCCAGTGGAGGTCTGACTGGTGCTCTTTCTCCTCAGTCTTTCAAGCCTCCTCTTATACTTCCTCGTTATTATTATTATTATTATTATTAGTAGTAGTAGTAGTAGTAGTAGTAGTAGTAGTAGTAGTAGTAGTAGTAGTAGTAGTATGCTGATTTTATATTGCTTTCTTTTCTTTGCAGTAGTTGTGTCTCCATCTGACCTGGTGCATTCTTAATATTTATCCTTGCAGTAACTGATTTGGTGATTATATTTGCTTAGTTCTATTATTATTATTATTATTATTATTATTATTATTATTATTATTATTATTATTATTATTATTATTATTATTCCATGCTTTTCTTTGATTGTTTATCAGCATATCTTGTTTGTTTTTCCATGCTTCGTGTTTGACAGGAAAACCCTTTTTCTCCCCGGAGTTATTCCCGTGGTACATGTATTATTGCGAGCTATTAGGTTGATGATGTCCGTATTTATTCCCGCGTATGAGTCAATGACGATCCAACAATCCGTTTAGCTGGCGGTTCGCCCATCCGCCTTTACCGACTTATTCTCAAGCAATCTCTTTGGTATGCCCATCTGCCTATCACCTAGTCAAACATTACCTACCTATCAATTGTTAGCTATGGTGAATAGCTCTGTTCTCTCTCCCTCTCCCTCTCTCTCTCTCTCTCTCTCTCTCTCTCTCTCTCTCTATATATATATATATATATATATATATATATATATATATATATATATATATATATATTAGGCTGGTGCTAAAATAATGTTTTTTTTTTACGTTTAACTATATAAAAAAACGACATTATTTTTGTACCAACCTAATATATATATACATATATGTATATATATATATATGTATGTATATATATGTATATATATATATATATATATATATATATATATATAAATCGTCAAGAGTCTAAGTTCCATATAGAAACGTTGATTTAATTTGAATGAAATAAAATACGCATCAAGTGCATTTTAAAGCCAAATCACAACGTCATATTAGGAAAATAAACAAATATTTTACTTGTTTAAATTTATAACATAAATATATTTCGGAGCTAAACTCCATCCACAGTATGTTGTTTTCTTTCTTTTTTTCCTTTTCTTCTTCCTTGCCATGTTGTAAATTTTGAGAAAGAAAATTTTGTTTGTAAAGAGCCGCGTGTTGTATATCAGCAGTTGTATTTTGAAATGTTGGAACTTTGCGTAGGCAACGCGAGAATAACGGCCAAGGTGTGAGCTCCATATAGAAACGTTGGTTTACTTGAATAAAATAAAATACGCATCAAGTACGCTTGAAAGCCAAATCCAACATTTGCAGCTTCTGCCTGTAATTCATGTGTTAGTCTTCGCGTTCAAGGGTTTTCCTCAATATTTCAGACGTTTTCATAATTGTTATACGTTGTAGCTTCTCAGTCATCCTTCTGATTCTAATTTCTCCCATTCTTTTTTTAAAGTTTTCGGTATAGTTTCTAATGCTTCTATTATTAGTGGTATTATCTTGACTTTCTTCATCTTCCATATATCTTTGAGTTCTTTCGCCAGTTCCGAGTACTTGCTTCGTTTCTCTGACTCTTTGCTCTTCATTCTGTGATCTGCTGGAACTGCAAAATCTAAAACCTAGCAGGACTTTTCCTTCTTGTTAACTATCATGACATCCGGTCTTCTTGCTTGGGTGGGTTTATCCGTTTGCATATCCATGTTTCATAGGATTTTTTTATTTTTAGTTCGTGCTTGTACCATTTGTTTCGGCGTTCTAAATTCAATTGTCTGTACAATTCCAAGTGTACTGCCTTTCCCACTTGATCGTATATATTTATATATTCTTTTGGGTCTAATTTCCTGCATTCACTTATTATGCGTTTTATTGTTTCGTCTCTTTGTCTGCATTTGCAGTTTTATTGTATCTTGCCTATGTTTGCTTTGATGCAGTTTGTTTTAATTGCGTTATCTTATGCGGCTATTATTAGGGAATCAGTTTATTGTTTAGGTTCTTATTTTGTAGTCATGTCCAAATGTTTTCGTTAGTCTCATTTTTGTCATCCTTATGGATCGTCCGTGTTGCTGTTTCCTTTCACCTTTTTCTTTTCTCGTCTTATCCCTTGTTTCTTTTCCTGTCTTGTTCGTATTTTCAGTGTGTTTGCTGTTATAATTATTCTTTCGGTGTTCTCCGTTATATATTTTTCTAAACCTTTTTTATGTTATTTACTCCTCTTCTATACAGACCAGTCCTCTTCTCTGTCTATCTTTTTCACATAGTCATCGTTTGAGTGCAGTGCATTATGCATAGTTATGAGTATCCTGGTATTCTGGTCGGGGTGTCTCAGTTTTTTTTTTTCGTTTTTTTTTTTTTTGTCTAATCTTTAAATAGTCCAGAGTATCTTACTAGTGACACTGCCCACGTGTTTATACTTTAATTAGGTTTCTACTATATAGATTAGTTTCGAGGATGTTTATCATTCTGTTGAGGTCTTTCTTTCCAATTTTACGCTCTCTCTCTCTCTCTCTCTCACTCTCTCTCCCTCCCCCCTCTCTCTCTCTCTCTCTCTCTCTCTCTCTCTCTCTCTCATTTCTGTTGTTTTGATATCATCTGCTTCCAGAACTCGCAAATATTTGTAGCTATCATGTTCATCTCGTGTCCTTATCCCGGTTTGGTTGGGTAGTATTATACATTCCGTTGCAAGTTTCCCCTTCCCATGTTCACCAATACACACTTTTCTACACCAAATTCCGTCCAAATATCCTGACTGAAGATTTTAGTTGTGTTTATTAGCATCTCTAATTTTTTGCAAACAGCTTCAGGTCATCCATGTATATTAGGTGGTTTATTATTTCATCTGTATTAGTGAATTTGTATCCGGCTTGACATTTTCTTAATATGTTCTGAAGGAGCATAATGGCTATTATGAACAGTAACGTTGATAGGAAAGATACCTCTTAGTATTTTAATATCAGTTATGTAGTGTCCATCTGCTGTCAGTCTAAGTCTCCATGTTCTCATTGCATTTTCTGTTAAATTGATAATCTTGGTATTTTGTACATTCTTATGCATTCTGTTATCTATGCTTGCGGGATCCTGTCATACGCTTTTTTTGTGGTCTATTCCTGCCATGGCTAAATTTATTTTTTTTACATTTTACCTTCTTCGGGATCCTTTGGTCTATGTATAATGGGTCACGTGTTCCCCTTTTTCCTTTTTGGCAACCTTTTCCGTTCCTCGGGAAGTAATCCGCGATTATGAAGGGAATGATAAATTTGTTCCCTCACATTATTATTATTATTATTATTATTATTATTGTTATTATTATTATTATTATTATTATTGATGAAGGTTGCTGGGAATGTGATAGGGCTTTTGGAGACCAGTAAGGCTCAATGGAAAACGGTGCTGACAGCAAGCAGAGAGGTTCTGGGGCAGGTTGGCATTAAACGTGGAATATTCCAAGGAGATTTGTTATCTCCACTTCTTTTTGTAATGATAATGATGCCACTGAGCATCCTCTTGAAGAGAAAGAAGCTGGGGTATAACTTTGGATCTGGTGGCAGACACCTCGACCATCTACTGTTTATGGATGATTTGAACATATTCGGGAGAAACGAGAAGGAAATAGAGAGACTGGTAGAGCTCGTAGGGACATACTCGGAAGACATCGGGATGGAGTTTGGGATTAGTAAATGTGCGGTGCTGGTGATGAAAAGGGGAGAAAAGGTTCATTCGAATAGAATAGTACTGCCAAATGGAAAAATTATGAAAGAAATAGAAGATACAGGGTATAAGTATTTGGGAGTGCTGGGGGGTGTAGGCATCATGAACAAAAAGTTGAAAGAGAAAGTCAGGAAGGAGTATCTTAGAAGAATTAAAATAATTGCTAACTCGAAATTATATGGAGGAAACCTAATGAAAGCGGTGAATGCATGGGCAGTCAATGTTTGTAGATACAGTGCGAGAATTTTAGAATGGTCTGACAAAGAGTTGCATCAAAACAAGAAAAGTTTCAGCAATGTTTGGTATATTCCACATAAGAAGTAGATTAACGAGGCTGCATCAAAAGAGGAAAGATGGTGGGAGATGATTGAAAAGTGTAAAAGATTGTTGTTGAAGGAGCATGTGGTTAGAAGTGAGGAGTGGATGCTTAAGGTTGAGGTCAATGAAGTGGAGGTATGTGAGACCAAGGCTGAGTATGGACAGAGAAAAGACAGATAAACTGGCTAGAAGGAAAATGCATGGAAAGTTCTTCCAGGATATAGCAGAAGTGGCTCATGAAAGATCATGGCAATTACTTAGAGCTGGGTATCTGACTAAGAGTACTGGAGCTTTTGTTTGTGCAGGACAGGAGCACGGTTCGCTTTGTGCTAATTTTTTGTATAAAATACCAATAACTATTAATCTCTATTAATACCATAACTGTGCGTAAATTAAAAACCATAATGCTTAGTTCGCTGCACCTTCTTATAGCAGAAGTTCATAGAAATTTTCAGCCAAATCAGTCGAGTAGTTTTAGATAAAACTTATAGAATATATGTTGTATTGTGGTGACTAATCCCTATAAATCCCTATAAATCCCTATAAATCCCTAACTGTTCACCAAACTGATATCATAAAGCTTAGTTCATTATATCTTTCATAATAAAAGTTCACTCAAAATTTACTTTTTCTTTTAGCGTTAATGCCTTAGCTGTGAAGAAATGTTTTCTGCAAGGCTTAGAATAAAGCATGAACCGATAGCTATTACGTTACGCATGCATATTCGTAATGTTGTCGTTCGACGTTCGTCTGACAAATTCCATTTTTTTTTTAATTTTCACGCTTTTTCACCGATTTTCCCCGGCTAAAACCCAAACATAAAATTTCGCATAGGTTCGAATACCATATATATTAAGTTTTATGTATATAGACCAAAAATTGACAGAGGAGTTTGGTGAGCAAAATGTTTTAAACAAATATATATACGCATACATAAATATTATAGAAAATGGTTTGTATTTATTTTAGCCTTTTTACGCAAATATTGCGCAAGTATAAACCATGTAGAATATCTTCTTGAATATAACTACACGTAATAGTTAACTAAAGATGATCATCCCATAAGAAAACCGAAAAACGCTAACAGGGAATTAATTAAAATGAATATTTAAAAGAGTATGCAAATTAGCTAGATCTTTTGCAGATGAATGCAATTCTACGACCCATATATAACAAAGTTGTAGTTTCTTCTTAAATAAATAGAAAAAAGAGTTGTAAATATGAATACCAATGCACACACACACAAAAAAGACAAATTTATAGGAGTATAGATAGATATAGATAGATTATTATTACTCACTAGGAGTTCTAACACAGGCCATCAGCAAATATTTCTCTTTGAAGATAACCTTTGGTATTCCTATGAATCTGCGTTACAACAAGTCTAGCCATATTTCCAGTAATCTCTACTTTCGATAATATTTTCATCTTAATTTGCGTTATTGCAACGGCAATTTACCATTGATTTCTCGTTTGTAGTGATCATTGATTTCTCGTTTGTAGTGACCATTGGTCTTCACTGGAATTTGGGTGGCAGTAAGCCTTCCCAAATTTTCAATCTTCTTCGCACTCGTTCAGTGGAGGTTTGGTTAGTGCTTTCTCTCTTCGGTTTTTCCATCCTCCTTGACTCTCCTTGATTATTTGCTGTGATGCTAGTTGGTGCCGATACTTTATTTTTTGTGGGTAGGGGGCTGCTACTTTAAATAATACAGTTTATGTTTTCTTGATTCGATGTAGTGTTTATTTGTGTTTACCTTCTTTAGCAGTTTTTATGTGCCCGGCTAGCACCTGTGCTCATGTGCCTTAGTCTCTGCATTGAACGGTTTTCCTCAATCTTTATGCCATTTTCATTATTGGTATCCGTTGTATATTCTCAGTTAGCCCCCCCCCCCGATTACAATCTTTCACAATCTTTTTTCAAAGTTTTGCGGTATTGTTCCTAGTGCTGCCACTAATCTTGGTGTTTCTTGCCTTTCTTATCTTTCATATCCATTTCAGCTCTCTGATCAGTTCCGTGTATTTGATCCGCTTCTCATTCTCCTTGATATTGTGGTCTGCTGCATCAGCGAAATCTACGATGTGGCAAGACTATTCCTTCTTGTTAACTATTATGATATCTGGTCTTCTTGCTTGAATGTTTTTATCTGTTTGTAAATCCATGTACCATAGAATTTAATGACTTTTGTTTTCAAGTACTCCTGCCGGTTTGAACTTGTACAAATTGTCTTGGTATTCAAAATGCATTTGTTTGCATAATTCTCAGATTACTGCCTTCTCTGCTTTTCGTGTCAATTATTATATTCTATTGGAGCTAGTTGGGTGCATGAGTTGATTATGTGTTTTATTGTTTCGTCTCTTTGATACAGAGTATACATTTGTTGTTTTCAAGTGTTTTGTGGATTTTTGCTTTTATGTGGTTGGTTTTATTTGCGCTATCTTGTGCCGTTGGTGTTACCGATTCAGTTTCTCTATTTAAGTTTCCTTTTAGTAGCCATGTATGTGTTATCATTAGTCTCATATTTTGTCATTTTTATGAATCGTCCGTGCAGCTGTTTCTATTCCCATTTTTCTTTTCTCGTCATTTCCTTTCCATCTCTGTTTTCCGTGTTGTTCAATTTTCCCTTGTTTCTTGCTACGGTTATTATCCTTTCAGAGTTTTGCATTATGTATTTTTCTACCTCTTTTTTTCGTGCCATCCACACAGTCTTCTGTAGAAATCGGTCTTCTTTGTATGTCATTCCTTTGCACATAGAGTTGGTCAGCACTATTCTCTGTGTGTAGTGCACTGTGCATAAGTTTCTTGATCCTCTAGTTGCAATGCCTCACTTTTTTGTATCCAACCTATAAACGGCCCAAAGTATCTTACTAGGGAGACTGTACGTGTTTATACCTTTTAAAAAGTTCCTACTATATAGTTTAGTTTGGAAGTGTTTTCTTGTTACTCTGAGATTTTTTCCTCCTATCTTTTTTTTCATTTTCTTTTTTTGCTTTGATTGTGTCTGCTTCCATAACTCCCAAATACTTGTAGGTGTCATGTTCACCTAGTGCCCTCATCTCCGTTTGGCTGGGTAGTTCCAGACCTCCTGTTGCTGCCAGTTTTCCCCTTCTCATAACTAAGAGTGCATACTTTTTCTATATTGACTTCCATTCGAATATTTTGACTGAAGATTTTGTTTTTATTGGCGACTCTAGTTCATTTTTGTTCTTGAAATAGAATCATATCGTTCAGGATCATTAGAGATAAATTCTTTCATCTGTATTAGTGAACTTGTATCTTTTTCTTTTGTACTATTTTCTTAGTATATTGTTAATGGAATCATGGATACGATAAGCAGAAGTGGTGATAGAAAATCTTCATAGAAAATTCCTCTTTGTATTTTTATATTACTTATGTATTGCCTATACAGCTAAGTTTTCATGATTCAATGTGATGTTTCTTTGTGTTTTACATCTGTAGCAGTTTCTGTATGTCCGGCTTGTTCTTATAGCTCATGTGTGTTAGGCTATGCATCCAATGGTTTTCCTTAACATTTCAGCCATTTTCATTATTCTTATTCCAATCTTTCTCATTTTTTCAAAGTTTTTATATGGTTTCTAGTGTTTCTACTAATAGTGGTATTATCTTGACTTTTTTCATCTTCCATATCCTTCTCAGCTGTCTTACTAGTTCCATGTATTTGCTTCGCTTTTTTGTCTATATGTATTATGTGATATCTGCTGGAACTGCAAAATCTACGATCTGGCAGAACTCTTCAAGAAGTCTAGAATAAGGGTTCATGAAAAAAAGGCGGTAGTGTAGTAATTATTTGTGGGGCGGCTCAACAAGAACTGTTTTACATTCGAACCGAAGGCTACCATATTGTATTCAACTGGGAAGTAGGTCAGTGGAACAGTGTTCCAAGGGCGGGCGTTTCTAGCAAAGAAACTTTGTTCATATGATCTGCGTTTAGATTTAGACACAGAAAAAGAGTTGAGGAAATCATATATAGTGGTTAAACTAGAAAAAAATCAAAGTTAATGTTATTGAATGATTGGATTTTACTTGTATCTTATCTCATAAATCGTGCACCAAGAAATCGCATAAAAGTCTGGGTCATAAAACGCTATCTGTTTAATATCAGCTTGGCAACCTGCATGAAGGAGTATAGTGTTGTAAGACTCGTAACAAATCCTATATGCTTTCATAGTGGACAACGTAACTAACAATGTTGTCCGGATAATACGAACTGCATACTTTAGTAGTGGCATTAGCGGTTCTATATCTGTATAAGCATTATTGTTTTTGACTATTACTGTACAAGCGGAATCCTCTCTTTTCTGATACGTATTAGAATAGAAGTAGCGCGTCCTCCTCTTTTCACTGCAATGCGATAGAAGGGAGTGGTAGTGGAGGTGGGAGAGAAGTGCGTGGTCGTGCGTGGAAAGGAAGGTGCCTGAAGCAAGCTATGCAAAAATGGTCGAGATGGACGATGTTGGGCGAGTCGATACCCAGTGGGATGGAAAAGACCACAATGTCAAAATGGATGGTATTTGCCCAAACACAAACTGGTTCCACAAGAGGAATGTATTTGCATAAGCAAATGTCTTTTTATACACACACACACACACACACACACATATATATTTATATTTATATATATATATATTTGCATATATACGTACATACATACATATATATATATATATATATATATATATATATATTTATGCGCGCGCCATCATTGTTTAGTATGATTATTTCGACATTTTATATATTCCTGTATGGTAATCTTTGTTTGCACGATTTTTACGTGTTTGTATATTTGCTTACACAGAGATATAAAAGTTGTGTTTACACACACGTAGTCAAGCGCAGTAAAGACACACACACACACACACACACACACACACACATACATATATATATATAGATATTGCCAGAGGGAGAAATTAGATGTGCATATAGACACATTCATATGCGTATATATGATTATGTAATGAATGTAATATAAGATTAGTAATAAAATATATATATATGTGAACACATGTATAGAAAAATATGAACAACTGCCGCTTTTTAGTAAATTCGATAAATGATACTTCGTGTGTAGTGAATGAAAAAGTTTATATATATATGTATATATATATATGCATATATATATATATATATATATATATATATAATGTTGCGCAACTTTATAACACTAATATTGAAATTATTAAAACGAAATGTTGATTATATTCCGTCATGGATATGCGATCGACTTCATGAAGTACACAAACTTGCATGTATAAAAACGAATCTTTCATTAATTAATGATTCATTTTATATGGTAACTTATTAGATTATTGGCTTCATTTAACTATTACGCTCAATTCTGTTTATGCACAGTTTCTACATTGTGCATAATTGCGTAGCATTTAGGATGAAACAATTCCAGTATACATACGTGTATTTGTCTTTTTCCCCCTTTCTCTCTTTCTCTATATCTAGCTCTCCCTCTCCCTCTCCCTCTCTCTCTCTCTCTCTCTCTCTCTCTCTTCACAGTTTGGAGGTGTGTGTGCTCTTAAATAAAAATAAATCGGGGAGGGGGGAGTTGGTAGGATCGAACCCGAAGCCCTTAGGCGAGGTTTCAAAATAACATGTGAAAAAAACATGAACCCTTCGGCCAGCCAGAATGAGTTACTTAAAGATGTTTGAATTTATTTAAGTAAGAACAAAACTGACAGGTGGCCGCACGGAAGTCGTAGAGCGTTACGACGACGACGACGACGACCACCACCACCACCACCACCACGTAAACAATAGCTATTCAGCAAATGAGGTCAATGACCAGGTTTGTTTGTTATAAGCGAAGTAAAAAAAGAAAACATAAAAACGAACGTTAAAACTTAAGCCGGGGGGGGTAATCAAAACATCGAAAAAAACACAAAAAACTAACGTAAGGCAAACGAACAATGTTGAATCTAAAAGTCGAAAAAACAAAAAAAAAGAAAACAGAAAATCGAACGTTAACCCCCGCCCCCCAAAAAGCACGTGAAAATGGCCTAAATCAGCCTGTTTCAATATTAAAATTTAAAAAATCGGTGGATACCCGGGTGTTTTCGGGTGTGTGGTCGGGGGTGGATAAGCGAAGTAAAATAAAATAACGAATGTTACGTGAAAAATGCCTTAAATAACACTGGTTGAATATTTAAATTTAAAAAATCGAAACAAAAAAGAGATCTCACACCACGATTCGAACCCAAAACGTTTAGATAACGAACCAACACGCTAACCAACTGAGCTAACGCGACGTACATGTAATTTAGTCAGTTCTTCAAGTATTTAAAGTAAATCAGGCCATGACGTCATCTGACGCATGTGTAGAACCGGTCGTCGTCACGACAGGACGGTTTTTGTTGACCACCCCTGTCGAAAATTGTCGATTTCGGTGTGAAATAATGAAAAAATGGCCACTTTTTCGATATTTTTCGGGCGAAGGATGGAGCTTCAATATGATACCAAGTTTGTGAATTTTTGTCGTGTCTATAGAAAATTTTTAGCGGACACACAAACACACATACAAATATACAAACATACATGCATATATATTCGCTTTTGCATGATAGGTTATGAAAATGAAGGGTTGTAAATTTGGGTTGAATTTGAGGGTATCAAAACCAAAGCAAAATATGATGATAACTCTATCTAGTATATTTAAAATATGATGATAATTCTATCTAGTATATTTTTACTAACTAATCCTATATCTGATTTTGAGGGGCAGATGAGTCTAATAGTAGGGTTTATGTTAAAGCCTTGTTTGTGATCCTTTAAAGCAAATCTCGGGGTACCCGGTACTGTTATTTCCGTGTATTTATAAATTTTAAATATAGTTAAAATATTTCTTGCTTCCTTATTTATTCTATTTAACACTGACTTATTTATTATTATTTATTCTTTAAGAATTTCTAAACTATCTTCTAAAAAATCTATATTTAACAAAAACAAAAAATATTACACTGAGGCCCTTAATAACTCCGGATATAAATCGCAAATCAAATACCTAAATAAAATGATAAAATAAAAACTGCATTGAAAACTATAATAAACCTATTAAAAACATCATAACCTATAATATGGGCATGTCATCCCGCATACGGATGGCAAAAAAAATAATCGAAATAAAACCAAATGGAACCGCAAGTATTAGCCACTAATACAAATAAAACACAAACCATAATCCGTAAGCGTAAAAACAGACATACGGAGATCCTATGGTTCAACCATCCATCTAAGGATGTTGAGACAAACATAGCTAGGGAATTCTTTACAATATTAGAAAAAAACTTTAAAGCCCCTCATAGATACAATAAAATCTTTAATAAGAACACAATCAAAGTGTCTTACTCAATTATAAAAAACCTTCATGAAAAAATAATTCATTCTAACAATAAAAATATTAGTAAGATAAAAAATCCAAATATATATATACTATAGCAGGCTGTAACTGTAGAAGAAAAAATAAATGCCCTTTACAAGGTACCTGCAAGATAAAAAAAATGTGATTCATAGCTGCACAGTGTAACGAACTCTAAATCTAAATCATGTTAATGGCAACATTAACTCGACCACACAGTTTAACCAATCTACTGCACCTACACCCCCTTTAACCAATCTACCAATCAAATACAAACAAACCTATTACATACCAATACAACTCCTTATCTACTTGACAACAAATATATTAAACAAAATGTAATCTACTTCGGTTCCACATCTGGATTTATATAACATGGGATTTCAACGCAAAAGAAGTCCTTAAAAATGCCTCCTTGGTCAACCAATCTACTCTAGCTAAACATATTTGGCGACTCAAGATAAGAATATTCCCTTCAATTTTAAATGGAAACTAATAGGATTATATAAAGCATATATGCCAGGGGACAGATACAGTACGTTTTGTCGATATGACGCCCTTAAGATTTTCAAATATATACATATACTTTTATTATTACCTACATATATACTTTTTATTATTACCTATATATATACGTTTTATTATTACCTATATATATATATACTTTTTATTATTACCTACATATATACATTTTATTATTACCTATATATATACGTTTTATTATTACCTACATATATACTTTTTATTATTACCTACATATATACTTTTTACTATTACCTATATATATATCCTTTTTATTATTACCTATATATATATATACTTTTTATTATTACCTATATGTATACTTTTTATTATTACCTATATATATATACTTTTAATTATTACCTATATATATATACTTTTTATTATTATCTACATATATACTTTGTATTATTACCTATATATATACTTTTTATTATTACCTTAATATATACTTTTTATTATTACCTATATATATATACTTTTTATTATTACCTATACATATATACTTTTTATTATTACCTATATATATATACTTTTTATTATTACCTATATATATACTTTTTATTATTACCTATATATATATACTTTTTATTATTACCTATATATATACTTTTTATTATTACCTATATATATATACTTTTTATTATTACCTATATATATATACTTTTTATTATTACCTTCATATATACTTTTTATTATTACCTATATATATATACTTTTTATTATTACCTTCATATATACTTTTTATTATTACCTACAAATATACTTTTTATTATTACCTATATATATACTTTTTATTATTACCTACATATATACTTTTTATTATTATCTATATATATATATACTTTTTATTATTACCTATATATATACTTTTTATTATTACCTATATATATACTTTTTATTATTATCTATATATATACTTTTTATTATTATCTATATATATATACTTTTTATTATTATCTACATATATACATTTTATTATTACCTTCATATATACTTTTTATTATTACCTATATATATATACTTTTTTATTACCTTCATATATACTTTTTATTATTACCTATATATATATACTTTTTATTATTACCTATATATATACTTTTTATTATTATTTACATATATACTTTTTATTATACCTTCATATATACTTTTTATTATTACCTATATATATATACTTTTTATTATTATCTACATATATACTTTTTATTATTACCTACATATATACTTTTTATTATTACCTATATATATATACTTTTTATTATTACCTATATATAAACTTTTTATTATTACCTATATATACATATATACTTTTTAATATTACCTATATATATATACTTTTTATTATTACCTATATATATATATACGTTATAGTATTACCTACATATATACTTTTTATTATTATCTATATATATATACTTTTTATTATTACCTATATATATATATATACTTTTTATTATTATCTATATATATACTTTTTATTATTACCTATATATATATACTTTTTATTATTATCTACATATATACTTTTTATTATTACCTATATATATATACTTTTTATTATTACCTACATATATACTTTTTATTATTACCTATGTATATATATATTTTATTATAACCTATATATATATATATACTTTTTATTATTATCTGCATATATCCTTTTTATTATTACCTATATATATACTTTTTATTATTATTTACATATATACTTTTTATTATTATCTATATATATACTTTTTATGATTACCTATATATATATACTTTTTATTATTACCTATATATATATACTTTTTATTATTACCTATATATATATACTTTTTATTATTATCTATATATATACTTTTTATTATTATCTATATATATACTTTTTATTATTACCTATATATATATACTTTTTATTATTACCTATATATATACTTTTTATTATTATCTATATATATACTTTTTATTATTATCTATATATATATATACTTTTTATTATTACCTATATATATACTTTTTATTATTACCTTCATATATACTTTTTATTATTACCTTTATATATAGTTTTTATTATTATCTATATATATAGATATACTTTTTATTATTATCTATATATATATACGTTTTATTATTATCTACATATATACTTTTTATTATTATCTACATATATACTTTTTATTATTTCCTTCATATATACTTTTTATTATTACCTATATATATATATACTTTTTATTATTACCTATATATATACTTTTTATTATTACCTATATATAGACTTTTTATTATTACCTTCATATATACTTTTTATTATTTCCTATATATATACTTTTTATTATAACCTATATATATACTTTTTATTATTACCTTCATATATACTTTTTATTATTACCTATATATATACTTTTTATTATTACCTACATATATACTTTTTATTATTACCTATAAATATATATTTTTATTATTATCTACATATATACTTTTTATTATTACCTACATATATACTTTTTATTATTACCTATATATTTATCTACATAAATACTTTTCATTATTACTTACATATATAATTTTTATTATTACCTATATATATACTTTTTATTATTACCTATGTATATATTTTTATTATTATCTACATATATCCTTTTTATTATTACCTATATATACATATATACTTTTTAATATTACCTATATATATATACTTTTTATTATTACCTATATATATATATACTTTTTATTATAATCTACATATATACTTTTTATTATTATCTATATATATATACTTTTTATTATTACCTATATATATATACTTTTTATTATTACCTATACATATATATTTTTATTATTACCTATATATATATATACTTTTTATTATTACCTATATATATACTTTTTATTATTATCTCCATATATACTTTTTATTATTACCTATATATACATATATACTTTTTAATATTACCTATATATATATACTTTTTATTATTATTTCCTATATATATATACTTTTTATTATTATCTACATATATACTTTTTATTATTACCTTCATATATACTTTTTATTATTACCTTCATATATACTTTTTATTATTACCTATATATATATACTTTTTATTATTACCTATATATATATATATATACTTTTTATTATTACCTATATATATACTTTTTATTATTATCTACATATATACTTTTTATTATTACCTTCATATATACTTTTTATTATTTCCTATATATATACTTTTTATTATTACTTATATATATATATAATTTTTATTATTATCTATATATATACTTTTTATTATTATCTATATATATACTTTTTATTATTACCTATATATATATACATTTTATTATTACCTATATATATATACTTTTTATTATTACCTACATATATACTGTTTATTATACCCTATATATATATATATATACTTTTTATTATTGCCTATATATACGTACTTTTTATTATTACCTGCATATATACTTTTTATTATTACCTATATATATATAATGTTATTATTATCTACATATATACTTTTTATTATTAACTATATATATATACTTTTTATTATTACCTATATATATATACTTTTTATTATTACCTATATATATACTTTTTATTATTATCTATATATATATACTTTTTATTATTACCTATATATATATATACTTTTTATAATTATCTACATATATACTTTTTATTATTACCTATATATATACTTTTTATCATACCCTAACTATATACTTTGTAATATTACCTATATATATACTTTTTATTATTACCTTCATATATACTTTTTATTTTTACTTATATATATATACTTTTTATTATTATCTACATATATACTTTTTATTATTACCTATATATATATACTTTTAATTATTACATACATATATACTGTTTATTATTACCTATATATATATATACTTTTTATTATTACCTTTATATATACTTTTTATTATTACCTATATATATACTTTTTATTATTACCTACATATATACTTTGTAATATTACCTATATATATACTTTTTATTATTACCTATATATATACTTTTTATTATTACCTATATATATATACTTTTTATTATTATCTACATATATACTTTTTATTATTACCTATATATGTATACTTTTTATTATTACCTATACATATATACTTTTTATTATTACCTATATATATACTTTTTATTATTACCTATATATATATACTTTTTATTATTACCTACATATATACTTTTTATTATTATCTATATATATATACTTTTTATTATTACCTATATATATACTTTTTATTATTATCTACATATATACTTTTTATTATTACATATATATATACTTTTGATTGTTACGTGTATATATATACTTTTTATTATTACGTATATATATATACTTTTTATTATTACCTATATATATACTTTTTATTATTACGTATATATATATATATACTTTTTATTATTACTTATACATATATACTTTTGATTATTACCTATATATATACTTTTTATTATTACCTATATATATATACTTTTTATTATTACCTATATATATACTTTTTATTATCACCTATATATATACTTTTTATTATTACCTATACATATATACCTTTTATTATTACCTACATATATACTTTTTATTATTACCTCTATATATATACTTTTTATTATTACCTACATATATACTTTTTATTAGTATCTACATATATACTTTTTATTATTATCTACATATATACTCTTTATTATTACCTTCATATATACTTTTTATTATTAGCTATATATATATACTTGTTATTATTACCTATATATATATATATATACTTTTTATTATTACCTATATATATATTTTTAATTATTATCTACATATATACTTTTTATTATTACCATCATATATACTTTTTATTATTACCTATATATATATATTTTGATTATTATCTACATATATACTTTTTATTATTACCTATATATATATACATTTATTATTACCTATATATATATACTTTTTATTATTACCGTCATACATACTTTTTTTATTACCTATATATATATACTTTTTATTATTACCTACATATATATATACTTTTTATTATTACCTGCATATATACTTGTTCTTATTACCTATATATATATACTTTTTATTATTACCTATATATATACTTTTTATTATTACCTATATATATATACTTTTTATTATTACCTATATATATACTTTTTATTATTACCTTCATATATACTCTTTATTATTACCTATATATATATACTTTTTATTATTACCTTCATATATACTTTTTATTATTACCTACATATATACTTTTTATTATTACCTATATATATACTTTTTATTATTACCTACATATATACTTTTTATTATTATCTATATATATATATACTTTTTATTATTACCTATATATATACTTTTTATTATTACCTATATATATACTTTTTATTATTATCTACATATATACATTTTATTATTACCTTCATATATACTTTTTATTATTACCTATATATATATACTTTTTATTACCTTCATATATACTTTTTATTTTTACTTATATATATATACTTTTTATTATTACCTATATATATACTTTTTATTATTATTTACATATATACTTTTTATTATACCTTCATATATACTTTTTATTATTACCTATATATATATACTTTTTATTATTATCTACATATATACTTTTTATTATTACCTACATATATACTTTTTATTATTACCTATATATATATACTTTTTATTATTACCTATATATAAACTTTTTATTATTACCTATATATACATATACTTTTTAATATTACCTATATATATATACTTTTTTTTATTACCTATATATATATACGTTTAAGTATTACCTACATATATACTTTTTATTATTATCTATATATATATACTTTTTATTATTACCTATATATATATATACTTTTTATTATTATCTATATATATACTTTTTATTATTACCTATATATATATACTTTTTATTATTATCTACATATATACTTTTTATTATTACCTATATATATATATACTTTTTATTATTACCTACATATATACTTTTTATTATTACCTATATATATATATTTTTTATTATAACCTATATATATATATATACTTTTTATTATTATCTACATATATCCTTTTTATTATAACCTATATATATACTTTTTATTATTACTTACATATATACTTTTTATTATTATCTATATATATACTTTTTATGATTACCTATATATATATACTTTTTATTATTACCTATATATATATACTTTTTATTATTACCTATATATATATACTTTTTATTATTATCTATATATATACTTTTTATTATTATCTATATATATACTTTTTATTATTACCTATATATATATACTTTTTATTATTACCTATATATATATACTTTTTATTATTATCTATATATATACATTTATTATTATCTATATATATATATACTTTTTATTATTACCTATATATATACTTTTTATTATTACCTTCATATATACTTTTTATTATTACCTTTATATATACTTTTTATTATTATCTCTCTATATATATATACTTTTTATTATTATCTATATATATATACGTTTTATTTTTATCTACATATATACTTTTTATTATTATCTACATATATACTTTTTATTATTTCCTTCATATATACTTTTTATTATTACCTATATATATATATACTTTTGATTATTACCTATATATATACTTTTTATTATTACCTATATATATACTTTTTTATTACCTTCATATATACTTTTTATTATTTTCTATATATATACTTTTTATTATAACCTATATATATACTTTTTATTATTACCTTAATATATACTTTTTATTATTACCTATATATATACTTTTTATTATTACCTACATATATACTTTTTATTATTACCTATAAATATATATTTTTATTATTATCTACATATATACTTTTTATTATTACCTACATATATATTTTTTATTATTACCTATATATTTATCTACATAAATACTTTTCATTATTACTTACATATATAATTTTTATTATTACCTATATATATACTTTTTATTATTACCTATGTATATATTTTTATTATTATCTACATATATCCTTTTTATTATTACCTATATATACATATATACTTTTTAATATTACCTATATATATATACTTTTTATTATTACCTATATATATATACTTTTTATTATAATCTACATATATACTTTTTATTATTATCTATATATATATATACTTTTTTTTATTACCTATATATATATACTTTTTATTATTACCTATACATATATACTTTTTATTATTACCTATATATATATATACTTTTTATTATTACCTATATATATATACTTTTTATTATTATCTACATATATACTTTTTATTATTACCTATATATACATATATACTTTTTAATATTACCTATATATATATATACTTTTTATTATTATTTCCTATATATATATACTTTTTATTATTATCTACATATATACTTTTTATTATTACCTTCATATATACTTTTTATTATTACCTTCATATATACTTTTTATTATTACCTATATATATATACTTTTTATTATTACCTATATATATATATATACTTTTTTATTATTACCTATATATATACTTTTTATTATTATCTACATATATACTTTTTATTATTTCCTATATATATACTTTTTATTATTACCTATATATATATAATTTTTATTATTATCTACATATATACTTTTTATTATTACCTATTTATATATACATTGTATTTTTACCTATATATATATACTTTTTATTATTACCTACATATATACTGTTTATTATACCCTATATATATATATATATACTTTTTATTATTGCCTATATATACGTACTTTTTATTATTACCTGCATATATACTTTTTATTATTACCTATATATATATAATTTTATTATTATCTACATATATACTTTTTATTATTAACTATATATATATACTTTTTATTATTACCTATATATATATACTTTTTATTATTACCTATATATATACTTTTTATTATACTCTACATATATACTTTGTAATATTACCTATATATATACTTTTTATTATTACCTTCATATATACTTTTTATTTTTACTTATATATATATACTTTGTATTATTATCTACATATATACTTTTTATTATTACCTATATATATATACTTTTAATTATTACCTACATATATACTGTTTATTATTACCTATATATATATATACTTTTTATTATTACCTTCATATATACTTTTTATTATTACCTATATATATACTTTTTATTATTACCTACATATATACTTTGTAATATTACCTATATATATACTTTTTATTATTACCTACATATATACTTTTTATTATTACCTATCTATATATACTTTTTATTATTATCTACATATATACTTTTTATTATTACCTATATATATATACTTTTTATTATTACCTATACATATATACTTTTATTATTACCTATATATATACTTTTTATTATTACCTATATATATATACTTTTTATTATTACCTACATATATACATTTTATTATTATCTATATATATATACTTTTTATTATTACCTATATATATACTTTTTATTATTATCTACATATATACTTTTTATTATTACCTATATATATACTTTTTATTATTACGTATATATATATACTTTTTATTATTACGTATATATATATACTTTTTATTATTACCTATATATATACTTTCAATATTACGTATATATATATATACTTTTTATTATTACCTATACATATATACTTTTGATTATTACCTATATATATACTTTTTATTATTACCTATATATATATACTTTTTATTATTACCTATATATATACTTTTTATTATCACCTATATATATACTTTTTATTATTACCTATACATATATACCTTTTATTATTACCTACATATATACTTTTTATTATTACCTCTATATATATACTTTTTATTATTACCTACATATATACTTTTTATTAGTATCTACCTATATACTTTTTATTATTATCTACATATATACTCTTTATTATTACCTTCATATATATTTTTATTATTACCTATATATATATACTTGTTATTATTACCTATATATATATATACTTTTTATTATTACCTATATATATATTTTTAATTATTATCTACATATATACTTTTTATTATTACCATCATATATACTTTTTATTATTACCTATATATATATATTTTGATTATTATCTACATATATACTTTTTATTATTAACTATATATATATACTTTTTATTATTACCTATATATATATACTTTTTATTATTACCTATATATATACTTTTTATTATTATCTATATATATATACTTTTTATTATTACCTATATATATATATACTTTTTATAATTATCTACATATATACTTTTTATTATTACCTATATATATACTTTTTATTATACCCTACATATATACTTTGTAATATTACCTATATATATACTTTTTATTATTACCTTCATATATACTTTTTATTTTTACTTATATATATATACTTTGTATTATTATCTACATATATACTTTTTATTATTACCTATATATATATACTTTTAATTATTACCTACATATATACTGTTTATTATTACCTATATATATATATACTTTTTATTATTACCTTCATATATACTTTTTATTATTACCTATATATATACTTTTTATTATTACCTACATATATACTTTGTAATATTACCTATATATATACTTTTTATTATTACCTACATATATACTTTTTATTATTACCTATCTATATATACTTTTTATTATTATCTACATATATACTTTTTATTATTACCTATATATATATACTTTTTATTATTACCTATACATATATACTTTTATTATTACCTATATATATACTTTTTATTATTACCTATATATATATACTTTTTATTATTACCTACATATATACTTTTTATTATTATCTATATATATATACTTTTTATTATTACCTATATATATACTTTTTATTATTATCTACATATATACTTTTTATTATTACCTATATATATACTTTTTATTATTACGTATATATATATACTTTTTATTATTACGTATATATATATACTTTTTATTATTACCTATATATATACTTTCAATATTACGTATATATATATATACTTTTTATTATTACCTATACATATATACTTTTGATTATTACCTATATATATACTTTTTATTATTACCTATATATATATACTTTTTATTATTACCTATATATATACTTTTTATTATCACCTATATATATACTTTTTATTATTACCTATACATATATACCTTTTATTATTACCTACATATATACTTTTTATTATTACCTCTATATATATACTTTTTATTATTACCTACATATATACTTTTTATTAGTATCTACATATATACTTTTTATTATTATCTACATATATACTCTTTATTATTACCTTCATATATACTTTTTATTATTACCTATATATATATACTTGTTATTATTACCTATATATATATATATACTTTTTATTATTACCTATATATATATTTTTAATTATTATCTACATATATACTTTTTATTATTACCATCATATATACTTTTTATTATTACCTATATATATATATTTTGATTATTATCTACATATATACTTTTTATTATTACCTATATATATATACATTTATTATTACCTATATATATATACTGTTTATTATTACCTTCATACATACTTTTTTTTTACCTATATATGTATATACTTTTTATTATTACCTATATATATATACTTTTTATTATAAACTGGATATATACTTGTTCTTATTACCTATATATATATATACTTTTTATTATTATCTACATATATACTTTTCATTATTACCTATATATATATACTTGTTTTTATTACCTTCATATATACTTTTTATTATTACCTATATATATATATTTTATATTACTACCTATATATATACTTTTTATTATTATTTACATATATACTTTTTATTATTACCTTCATATATACTTTTTATTATTACCTATATATATATACTTTTTATTATTATCTACATATATACTTTTTATTATTATCTCCATATATACTTTTTATTATTACCTATATATATACTTTTTATTATTATCTATATATATATACTTTTTATTATTATCTATATATATACTTTTTATTATTACCTATATATATACTTTTTATTATTAACTTCATATATACTTTTTATTATTACCTTCATATATACTTTCTATTATTACCTATATATATATACTTTTTATTATTATCTATATATATATATACTTTTTATTATTATCTATATATATACTTTTTATTATTACCTTCATATATACTTTTTATTATTACCTATATATATACTTTTTATTATAACCTATATATATACTTTTTATTATTACCTACATACATACTTTTTATTATTACCTATATATATACTTTTTATTATTACCTTCATATATACTTTTTATTATTACCTATATATATATACTTTTTATTTTTATCTACATATATACCTTTCATTATTACTTACATATATATTTTATTATTACCTGTATAAATACTTTTTATTATTACAAACATATATACTTTTTATTATTATCTATATATATATATACTTTTAATATAACCTATATATATATACTTTTTATTGTTACCTATATATATATACTTTTTATTATTACCTATATATATACTTTGTATTATTATCTATATATATATATACATTTTATTATTATCTACATATACACTTGTTATTATTAGCTATATATATATACTTTTTATTATTACCTATATATATACTTTTTATTATTACCTATATATATATACTTTTTATTATTACCTATATATATACTTTTTATTATTACCTATATATATATATACTTTGTATTATTACCTATATATATATATATACTTTTTATTATTACCTATATATATATACTTTTTATTATTACCTATATGTATACTTTTTATTATTACCTATACATATATACTTTTTATTATTACCTATATATATATATATACTTTTTATTATAACCTATATATATACTTCTTATTATTACCTATATATATATACTTTTTATTTTTATCTACATATATACTTTTCATTATTACTTACATATATACTTTTTATTATTACCTATATATATACTTTTTATTATTACCTATATATATACTTTTTATTATTATCTATATATATATATACTTTTTATTATTACCTATATATATATACTTTTATTATTACCTATATATATACTTTTAATTATTACCTATATATACTTTTTATTATTATCTACATATATACTTGTTATTATTAGCTATATATATATATACTTTTTATTATTACCTATATATATATACTTTTTATTATTACCTATATATATATACTTTTTATTTTAATCTACATATATACTTGTTATTATTACCTATATATATACTTTTTATTATTACCTTCATATATACTTTTTATTATTACCTATATATATATACTTTTTATTATTATTACTTATATATATATACTTTTTATTATTACCTATATATATACTTTTTATTATTACCTATATATATATACTTTTTATTATTACCTATATATATACTTTTTATTATTACCTATACATATATACTTGTTATTATTATCTATATATATACTTTTTATTATTATCTACATAAATACTTTTTATTATTACCTATATATATATATATACTTTTTATTATTATCTATATATATACATGTTATTATTACCTATATATATATACTTTTTATTAATCTCTATATATATATACTTTTTATTATTACCTATATATATATTTTTTGTTATTACCTATATATATATACTTTTTATTATTACCTATATATGTACTTTGTATTATTATCATAATATATATACTTTTTATTATTATCTATATATATATATACTTTTTATTATTACCTATATATATATTTATTATTATTACCTATATATATACTTTTTATTTTTACCTATATATATATACTTTTTATTATTATCTATATATATACTTTTTATTATTACTCATATATACACTGTTTATTATTTCCTATATATATACTTTTTATTATTATCTACATATATACTTTTTATTATTACCTATATATAGTTACTTTTTGTTATTACCTATATATATATTCTTTTCATTCATACCTATATATATACTTTTTATTATTACCTATATATATACTTTTTATTATTACCTATATATATATACTTTTAATTATTACTTACATATATACTTTTTATTATTACCTATATATATATATACTTTTTATTATTATCTACATATATACTTTTTATTATTACCTATATACATATATACTTTTTATTAAGTTCTACATATATATACTTTTTATTATTATCTATATATATATATACTTTTTTTTATTACCTATATATATATATACTTTTTATTATTACCTATATATATATACTTTTTAATGTTATCTACATATATACTTTTTATTATTACCTACATATATACTTTTTTTTATTACCTATATATATATATATATACTTTTTATTATTACCTATGTATATACTTTTTATTATTACCTAAATATATACTTTTTTTATTACCTATATATATATACTTTTGATTATTACCTATATATATATCCTTTTTATTATTACCTATATATATACTTTTTATTATTACCTATATATATACTTTTTATTATTACCTAAATATATACTTGTTACTATTACCTATATATATATATACTTTTTATTATTACCTATATATATATACTTTTTATTATTACCTATATATATATACTTTTTATTATTACCTTCATATATACTTTTTATTATCATCTATATATATACTTTTTATTATTACCTATATATATATACTTTTTATTTTTATCTATATATATATATACTTTTAATTTTTACCTATATATATACTTTTTATTATTACCTATATATATATACATTTTATTATTACCTATATATATATACTTTTTATTATTATCTACATATATACTTTTTATAATTACCTATATATATATATATATACTTTTTATTTTTACCTATATATATACTTTTTATTATTACCTATACATATATACTTTTTATTATTTCCTATATATATATACTTTTTATTATTACCTATATATATATATACTTTTTATTATTATCTATATATATACTTTTTATTATTATCTACATATATACTTTTTATTATTACCTATATATATATACTTTTTATTATTACCTATATATATATATACTTTTTATTTTTACCTATATATATACTTTTTATTATTACCTATATATATATACTTTTTATTATTACCTATATATATATATACTTTTTATTAATATCTACATATATACTTTTCATTATTACCTATATATATATACTTTTTATTATTATCTACATATATACTTTTTATTATTACTTACATATATACTTTTTATTGTTACCTATATATATATACTTTTCATTATTACCTACATATATACTTTTTATTATTATTTATATATATACTTTTTATTATTATCTTCATATATACTTTTTATTATTTTCTACATATATACTTTTTATTATTACCTATATATATACTTTGTACTATTATCTATATATATATACATTTCATTATTACCTATATATATACATTTATTATTACCTACATATATACTTTTTATTATTACCTATATATATATCCTTTTTATTATTACCTATATATATACTTTTTATTATTATCTACATATATACTTTTTATTATTACCCATATATATACCTTTTCAGTATTACCTATATATATATACTTTTTATTATTACCTACATATATACTTTTTATTATTACCTATATATATACTTTTTATTATTATCTACATATATACTTTTTATTATTACCCATATATATACTTTTTATTATTACCTATATATATACTTTTTATTATTACCTATATATATATACTTTTTATTATTACCTTCATATATACTTATTATTATTACCTATATATATATACTGTTTATTATTATCTACATATATACTTTTTATTATTACCTATATATATATATTTTTTTTTATTACCTACATATATACTTTTTATTATTACCTATATATATATATACTTTTTATTATTACCTGTATATATATACTTTTTATTATTACTTACATATATACTTTTTATTATTACCTACATATATACTGTAATGATGCCAAAGCTGTAACGAGAGAATGGGAAAATAAATGTTGTCATACAACAAAACGAGCGACTTTCTTTTTCAATTCTTTGTCGCCTTTGCGACTGGGCTACAACGTGTTGTGTAAAAGTATACAACGGTACATGGAGCGAAAGAGGGAAAGAGAAAGTTACGGAAAAAATTAAGAAGGCGAAGAGACTTATAAGATAGATAGATAGATAGATAGATAGATAGATAGATAGATAGATAGATAGATAGATAGCAATACACGCTGTTGTATAAGTTTCCTTTTCCTGTATGAATACGTAACATTTCCATTTGTATACTTTTTACATTAACTGACAGACAAGTTGAACGAAGCATCATCACTTCTCTAACCACTGACCTTCATCTTTTAAGCCTTTTTTCTTCCTGCATTCGTTTTGCAATCTGACTGATGTCCACCAAAAAGGTCATTGTATCCTTAAAATCAACGAATGTTTTCTTTTTCTTCTCCTTCCTTTCTTTTGTCTCGGAAAAAATTATTTTGCCTGGCTACCCAACTTTTATGACTGGACATACTCTTGTCAGGGACGCCAATGATGATAACGAAAATAGCACCGCTTTTCCAAATGTCACGGGCGCAAATTGATTCTGTGTCTTAAACGTGGTGATCACAATAATCCATCGTAAAACATAAAGTTCTCTCGGCTACCAGCATCGTACAATTTATAAACACGTAAATATTTTTATTGAAAAGCGATATAATTGAATTCCAACTACCAAAATCAAGTCCATTAGCTTAGATGATAAAATATCTGACACGAGATAATCATGAATGGTAATGGCTTAGTATCCGATTTTTAAATTTCTGTCTTTATGTATTCACTAACGACACTGATGGTTCATGAAACGAGGAAACAGCCCTAAGTGGATGAATATGTAAAAGTATAACTATTACAGAATTATATATATATATATATATATATATATATGTATATAAAAGTGAACGTGTCTGTCTGTCTGTCTGTGTGTCTGTCTGTCTGTGTACATTTCCCTACGCAATAACTCTGTCAATTTTTAGTCTATAGACTCGAAATTTGAAATACCGGGTACTGAGATTTGGGAAAATCGATGTGACGGGTGTCAGCCAGAAATTTGGCTGCTAAAGGGTCAAATTTCAACGATTTGACCTTTAAGAACTCTACCAAACTCCTCCGACAATTTTGGGTCTAGACACTTGAAATGTTAGATATAGGTTCCTTGAACCTGGATCTAACATAATAAAGTGATTTGAGCCCGAAACAATAAATTTTAAGGGGTCATAATAGGGGTCAAAGTTTTAAAAAATTAACCATTTTTTTTGTTTTTTTTCTTTTTTTGCACAGCATACACCTCCAAACACCCGAGCAACGCCGGGCACCCCTGCTAGTATATATATAGTAAGTTTATAAAATATATATGGCAATTAATCTACATAGAATTTTCACAGAATTTACAGCGTTTCATCCTCGTGAGGATTTGTGAATAGCTTGACGAATTCTCACAAGGCTGAAATGCAGAAAATTCGGTGTAGCTTAATTACCATATGTATTTTCATAACATACTATCTAGCTTTATATACGTATCGACCACTGTTGAAGCAAATACTGAAATTGATCTATAAAATATCTCTCCTTATATTATAATATGTTATGTACATGCATGAAATAACACACACACACACACACACACACATATATATATATATATATATATATATATATATATATATATATATATATGCTCCTATAAATTCGTATTGTCTTTTGTGTGTATTGATATTCATATTAAAAACCTTCTTTTCTATTTATTTAAAAATAAAATACAATTTTCTTATATATGGATCGATGAATTGCATTCACTAGCAAAAGATCTAGCTGATTCGCATATTACTTTAAACATTCATTTTAATTAATTCCTATTAGTTTTTTCAGTTTTCTTATGGGATGATCATCTTTATTTAACTATTACGTGTAATTATATTCATGCAGATATTTTACATGATTTATGCTTGCATAATATTTGCGTAAAAAGTTTATAGTAAACACAAAATTGTTTCCATATATATTTATGTATACGTATATATTTTTGTTTAACAAATTTTGCCAATCAAACTCCTCCTAGAGGTTTTGGTCTACATACATGACACTTCATATATAAGGTATTTGAATCCATGCAAAACTTTATATTTGGGTTTTAGCCCGGAAAAATCAGTGCAAAAGTGTGAAAATTTAAAAAAATGAAATTTGCCAGGTGAAGGTCGAACGCCGGCATTACGAATGCATAATGTAGTAGCTATTGGTTCATGTTTTAATTTTTAGCCCTGACGTAAACATGTTTTCATAGCCCAGTCATAATGGCATAAATCGTGAGCTGAACGTTTTGGTTTCGATTCTCGGTGGTGTCGCATGAGTCCCTTTTTTATACTTTGTAAATCATTATTATATATTGCATCCAATTTATCTATCTATTTATCTATCTATCTATATATCTATAAATGAGAAAATTTTTGTCTGTCTTTTCTCTATTGTAGTTAAGGAAGACTATTATACAGAAAGGCATTACTTTACATATTCACACTTTTTAATATATACATATGCACATAACCTTATGAACAGTACATAGGACCCGATCCAAGCCGGGCGGAACTGCTAGTATATATATATATATATATATATATATATATATATATATATATATATATATATATATATATATGGCATTTGGTTTTTTTTATTATTACATTTTCACCCCAAACGAGGCACATTGCCACTTTGTTGTAGGGGGCTACTATCAGGGACGTAAGCATCAGGGGTACTGTGTAGGGAGTTGGGCAGTAAGATGTTGGTTCATGTTGCACTTGAACTTCTGCATGCCAGTACAGTTGAGGAAGCAGTGACCCGGAAGGGAATTCCAAAGTCTAGCTGTTCTGGGGAAGAAACTACTGGAGTAAAAGGCTCTCTTGCATCTAGGGATCTCTACTGTGAAGGGGTGGGATTTAGCTGCTTGTCGGGTTTGTCGGGGTATTTACGTCGAGGGGACACAAGTGCTTGCAGTTCGTCAGAGCATTCATCGTTAAAGTTCTTGTAGAACAGGCAGAGGGATGCAACATTTCGTCGATGGGACAGAGGCTGAAGTTTAGCTTACAGTTCAGGACCTATCAGATTGGCGACTCTCTTTTGAACCTTGTCTAGGAGCG
>NC_136484.1:34043647-34076147 GCF_053919585.1 Euprymna scolopes | reverse complement strand
TGTTCGCTGTGTTATTTGTCTAATAACAAATTGTTGTAAATCCTGATTTACAGCATTCTAAATTATATTCTTATAACAAGGTTTGTTTGGTTTATTGAGCTTTTTATTTGGTACGCTATGAATATTATTACTAATATGTATATACTACTTGAGTTTACAGAATTATTCGATTAGTAAACTTAACTCTGACACTTTTTGAATATATATATATATATATATATATATATATATATATAGAGAGAGAGAGAGAGAGAGAGAGAGAGAGAGAGAGAGACTTATATGTAATTATACTGACTTCGTGAAATTCAGTCTTAAATCCGAGCACAAATATAAGGATAATCTATAAACATTACCTGCCACTAATACGAAACGAAAACTAACCGTAACATCTTTGCAAGGTTGTTACGGCCATAATATCGAAACAAAAAAATTAAAAATGAAGTATTGTGAAACATAGAAATAACAAGATCTAATTTAGGAACCCAACGAATGGTAAATATATTAAAAAAAATTTTTAATGGCTTAGGCGATATATTAATATTTAAATGGTATTTTCCGTAACCACAACAAAGGTAGATGTTTCTTGTATGCTTTTCTAGCTAGGAAGTTCCCCTTCCTTCCTTCTCTTCAAAAAATGCTCCATTGCCAAAAGTGTGCTTATTCATAAAGTCTGAAGAAATGCTAGTTTTGAAAATTTTCAAACGACATAATGCTTGAAATTGTCGAACTGGGCATGGAAACAATTGTAACGTAAATTGAAATACATTTTTTGTTGCCACCAACACCTTGTTTTGAAGTCTTGATTTTGCTTACACAGTATATATATATATATATATATATATATATATATATAAAATATATTTTATATATATATATATATATATATATATATATATATATATATATATATATTATAATAATATACTTATCACAATATTCTGTGGATCTATATTAAAAAAAACCTTGTTAAACTTTGTGACATTTCCATTCTATGGAGATCAGACGCGAACGAACATCCCATAATTTTATTATAACATGTTTCTTCAAACTGAAACATAATTATCAAAGTATACTTACGCAGATGGATATGAAAAGTCTTTATTAAAGTTTGTACCTATTTCCATTCTATGGAGGCCAGGCGCGAAAGCAGAGCCAACAATTTTATTATACCATTCCTATTTAAGTTAAAACATACTTATGAAAGTATTCTTATGTACATCTATATCAAAAACACTTGTAAACGTTTTTTTTTTTAATCATTAAATTTTTTTTATTTCCATACTTTGTGGACCAGGAGGGTAAGCACACCCCACAATTTTAATGAATCATCATTATGCCAGATCAAACATACCTATCCTGTGTCTCGATATATCTTCTATCATTATTTGTGATCAGTTTTCTATAATAGTCAACCATATAGGAGCCTATTCGTGACCAGACATACACACAGACGTTCAGCTTTATATATATATATATATATATATATATATATAGAGAGAGAGAGAGAGAGAGAGAGAGAGAGGGAGAGAGACAGGAAGACAGACAGACAGACAGACAGACAGAAAGAGAAATACAAATGAACACACCGAGTTATGTGTTCATCAACGTTTCGTCTTTATTTCGAGACTTCCTCTGGATGAATGAAATAAAAACGAAACGTTATGAACACATAACTCTGTTGATTTTTTGTATTTTATCGGAATACTATTTCCTTATTCTCATCGTATATATATATATATATATATATATATATATATATATATATATATACCACATTTACTCAGATAAAATTAATATACGAAAGTATAAATTTATGCGTAAACTTTAAGTATTTACTTCAAAAGTGCTCAATACGGAGGTGGAGCTAGTTAGTAATTTATAAAGTATATATGGCGATTAAGCCTGAAGAATCTTAGAGTGGATGAAACGCGGAATATTCAGTGTAGCTTGATCGCCATATATACTTTATAAATTACTATATATATATATATATATATATGATGAGAATAAGGAAATAGTATTCCGACAAAATAGAAAAAAATGAATTAACCGAATAATTATGTGTTCATTAACGTTTCGTCTTTATTTCATTCATCCAGAGGAAGTCTCGAAATAAAGAGGAAACGTTGATGAACACATAACTCGGTTTGTTTATTTTTATTTCTATTTCTCTGTCTTTCTCTCTCTCTCTCTCTCTCTCTCTCTCTCTCTCTCTCTCTCTCTCTCTCTCTCTCTCTCTCGCTTTATATATATATATGCATATATATATATATATATATCACAAACAGAAATCCTTTAAAATGCATGATTTACCAGTTGCGTTCAGATCAATGAACGTATATATATATATATATATATATATATATATATATATATATATATATATATATATATATATATATATATATATATATACAGTGCCGGCAAAAGAAAAGTTCGCACTTGTACTTTTTTCGAAAACTGCAAATTTAAGCTAAATTTAATGTAACTGTTTAAACAACCTATACCTCATTGATTCGCTTTTTATTCCTCTATAAAAAAAACAAATATGAACAGGTAAAATTATAGGAGAATAAAACGCCAATCAAATAAGGTATAGTTTGTTTAAACACTTACATTAAATTTAGCTGAAGCTAGACTACCTATGACTCGTTGGGTTAATATATTATATTAGCTTGAAATTAATGTATGAGCGTGACACTTGTGACGTAAAGAAAATAGTTTTTTGTGACATAACAGAAATATTTCTATGAAAGTATATTAAAATGAAAAAAGAATACAGATAGATTTCTATGAGTCGTTCCGTTTATAGTTGTTTATTTTTGAAAGATAAACTTACAGTCATTGAATTATAAGTGAATTGCCATACTCATAGGTAAATGTGCACCGAACAGATACCATAGTATTTAAAGTTAAATTCAAATTTTGATATATCTTTTAATTTAAACGCGAAAAAAACAACAATTGGGACGCTGAAAACGTACACAGTAAAACAATACGTTTTATTGTAAGGTTGATTATTTAGTATAATATATATCGTATATATGAAACAGGTCGATGATTATACGTATTATTTGTAATCACGATTTGCGTTTGCTTCCCTTATCTTGAAGTTTTTTATTCAATAAATTTAAGATATTCGCTTTTCTAAGGACGTCCGTTTGTTCGAACGAAACCGGCCCAGCGATTTGTGTTAATCTGTTTACGCGTTTATGGGTTTATGTTTATGTAAGCATGCGTAACCGGAAGTTGTAAACCGGATGTTGGGTTACAATGCCGGTTACAAGGTCATTTGAGATTTATAATTATATAGATTTGCAGTTTTTGAAAAAAAAGTGTAGACTTTCTTTTTACCCACTGTATATATATATATATATATATATATATATATATATATATATATATATATATATATGGTGCACTCTCGCGTCGATTTCGATGTAGAGGCTTCCGCCACAATAATTAAGTTGCTCGGAAATCCACACACATGATTTGTTTATTGAAGGCTTTATGTAGAACAATCCACATGTTTTGGTATTATTACTAACTTTTGTCGGTGCAAACGACTGCCACGGAACAGAATACACATTAAACCATAAGTTTTGACATCAGAATTTCCTTCTCCTAGATACATGTCTTAGCAAAGACTGGGGGGGTGCATCTCTCCCAGTGAATTAATGCGCCCCCAGATACCAACCTGGAAATTTCTACGACTCGGCGCGGTACATACAGCGAATAGACTTCCCAAATGGTCACGCATTTCTTCCGGGAATTTAAACTCCATTCTTTATTTTTATTTTTGCATTTTTTTATTCAAATCTTCTTTAGACTATATATATATATATATATATATATATATATATATATATATATATATATATATATATATATACAAGTTAGAAAAGCATTTCATCCAAGGCATGAAAATTGTTAAACAAAATGTCTTTACTATAAAAATAGGTACAAGATTGAATTTGAAATTTATTTATCTTCAAAGTGCATCAAAAAATTACCTTGGATTTAATTTATGCAATGCACATTCTGTTGCACTTTTTAAAAAAAATAATTGAAAATTTTATATCTATGTCATTAATTGCTAGATTAAAGATAATGTTTTTTAAATTACAACAAAATATACATTACATAAAATAAATCCAAGGTAATTTTGATTCAATTTAAATTAAATTTTTATACCTTACTTTGTAAAATTTATAAAAGTGCACTTTGAAGATAAATAAATTTCAAATTGAATCTTGCACCTTTATTTTTAAAGCCTATAGTAAAAATATTTTATTTAACAATTTTTATGCCTTGGATGTAATGCTTTTCTAACTTGTATCGTATCTTTTTAAGATTTTATTTTAAAACTCTCTTCCTCTGTATTTCAGCTTGTATTTCAGTTTGTAAAACACGAATCGCATCATTTTTAGAACGTAAAAACAACGCACTCTTTTACACACGAATCGCACCATTATTTGAATTCACATAAAAACCTTTAAATTACAATTTAAATAACACTCATCCATTTATGTTAATATCATTAAAAACGTACACAAAAACGCACCTTTTTACACACGACTCGCTTCTTCGCCCGAATCCACCTATAAATAAAACGAAGCGTACAACAACAACATTCTAAATCAAAAACTGACTGAAGACGACAGATGAAATGTCGAAAGTATTAGCAAGAACAACATATAATAATGAAATAGATTTCGGAACATTCATACACCGGTTCGACTGTAATGCCAAAAATACCATTCGTCGTATGGAAAAACTACAGAAAAAGATAATCAAACAAGAACACTCTGTGCTATTCAACATGAAATTCATGAAAATATGCTTCCTTAATACACAATATATATATATATATATATATATATATATATATATATATATATATATATGATTGTTGAGTTGGATTAAATCCGACGATATGAAATAAAATGGAGGTGGAAGGACCTGGATACTCAACGTTTCGCCCGATTTATGCGGGCTTCTTCAAGAGGGATAGTCATAATGACCATCCCTCTTGAAGAAGCCCGCATAAATCGGGCGAAACGTTGAGTATCCAGGTCCTTCCACCTCCATTTTATTTCATATATATATATATATATATATATATATATATATATATATAGAGAGAGAGAGAGAGAGAGAGAGAGAGAGAGAGAGAGATTTATATATTATTATTATTAATATTAATATTATTATTATTATTATTATTATTATTATTATTATTATTATTATTATCAAACAACTGCAGACACTAGTGTTTCCTCCTTTCGGAGACCGGCAGTGCAGAGTGTCACGATTAACAGCGGTCGATAGATTCAAACCCAACGACAGGAGCCATCTCTGGCTTCATTAGCAAGAACATAATCCATTCGGCCACTTTTAACCGCGGGAAATACTGTTTAAATTAAAACATTTTCTTTTATAAATATTTTTAACGTCTGTGAGAGTGATCTAATCGTTAAATGATGCCCATACGAGCTAAATTGATCGACTTTCTTTCAACTGAAAATGTTCAACGATAAGAAACGAGTTTCTTAAAGGGGCTGACATAATTATTTACTATAATAATTATTAAATACCTACAGGCACTAGAGTTTCATCCTTTCGGGCATTATCAGTGCAGGATGTCACAATTAACACCGGTTGATAGATTCGAATATATATATATATATATATATATATATATATATATATATATATATATATATATATATTGGTTGTATTTTTTTTTTTACGGCATATCAACCCTTTTCGGGTTATTTAATGCCGAATCAAGAGATTTTGAAGAAAATTTTTTTAATAGAATATATTTGTTGTTTTCGAGTCGGTTTCTATTTAGCCCATAGTTGGGACCCTAACAGGTACTACCACTCCGGGTCAGAGTGGACCTGGGAGCAATGGTAATTTAAAGGGTGGCTCCACACTCCCCAAAGCCCGCAAGCTGGGGCCTCACCACTGGATATAGTTGAAGTTCATATCCAGGACCCCCATTTAGGGACTTTTACCCTCTGCAGGGAGGCAGTCGGTGTATTTTAATGCCCCACCGACAGGGCCATATATATATATATATATATATATATATATATATTTGGTATCACATGTGTATTTATTTAGTAAAATATATGTTTTGCTGACTTTATCTTATTTACTATTATTTTATTATTATTTAATTATTTTACCAATAGATAATCATATTTATTATTTTACTTTTATTAAAAATGTTTACTAATAAATAATCAAGCTAACTCTACAATTTTTTCTTATTTACTTTTATGCTATGTCATAATTGTTTATTTCTGGGTGACGGTGACTAAGTGATTAACGAAAACTTGGCTATGATAAGTTCAAGTCCAGTTCGTTCCACAGAAAAATTTGATGAAACCCACACCTAACATTGCATCCTAAAAAGTAGACATATAAAGTAATTGTTAATTATTTGTTCCCGTGAATGTTTCCTCTTAAAATGTTGCTTGTTAATTATTTGTACGATGGTTCTTTATTTTATTTTCACATTCTTATCTTCGTATAGATAACAACACAAGTATTTGGGGTTTGTATTACTGTACACATAGATTCGAAAAAGTTGTCAAAAAAACGAATATATAACAAATAAATGTTATCAAAGGCAAGATAAGTTACTTTTCTACCAAACTGGATATATTTTTCGTGTTTTTATTCAATGTAACATGTTTATTCAGCTCGAAAAACATACAGTGTTTACCGATGTATTGGAAAATTAAAAATGGCGCCCGACTCTCTCTTTAACACGGTAAGTTTGGGAAAAGGTACTATAGATAATAAACTAGACAAAATACTATTTTAAAAAAATACCGAATATATGTCAACTTATGTCATAGTAACATATATTGAGCGAATTCCTAACAGTATTTCGTCTAGTTTATTATTTATAACACCTTTCCCCAAACTTACCGTGTTAAAGAGAGAGTCGGGCGCCACTTTTAATTTTCCAATACATCGATAAAGACTGCTTGTTTTTCGATCTGAATAAACATGTTACATTGAATATAAACACAAAAAATATATCCAGTTTAGTAGAAAAGTAACCTATCTTGCCTTTGATAACATTTATTTGTTATATATTTGTTTTTTGACAACTTTTTCGAATCTATGTGTACAGTAAAACAAACCTAGTATTTGTTTGTGTGCATACATTAGGTGATTATTTCTGTTTTCTTGTTTTTAGTTTTGGAATTTATAATTTGATATTTTCCTCTATGAATAATTTACAGTTTCTTTTATTTGTTATATATAGTTTACAAGTGCAACCTAATTTGAAGATTTTCCCATGAATATTCAAGCTATATTTCTTTGTTCTCATAATATGCTTAGTACAATACTATCATATATACTTATGACAAGTTAACTGCACTGAAATGTTTGTGTTTTATTTATAAAGAAAATCACTGATTAATATATATATATATATATGTATATATATATTATTTCATGTATTCAAATAAAATTTTGTAAAGAAGGATAATATTTTGAATACCGATTTGCAGTAGATACTTCAACAGTGCTCAATAGGTGAGTAGAGCTTGGTAGTAAGTTATGAAATTATATCCATATTTAAGCTACGCAGAAATTTCCGCCTAATACCTTGGCGAGTCCTCACGAAAAGAAACGCAGACAATTCTGTGTAACTTAAATGCTACATGAATTTTCATAACTTACCATATATATATATATATATATATATATATATATATTCATAACTTACTATATATATATATAATTTACTATATATATATTTATACACACATACACACACAAACACACACACACACACACACACACACACATATATATATATATATATATATATATATATATATATATATATATATATGATTAGTTTTTTTGGAAAAAGAATTCCAGCAGAGTGCTCAGCTCAATTAAAAGGAAAATCCAAATTTTAAGAGCGTACAATATATATATATATATATATATATATATATATATATATGTGTGTGTGTGTGTGTGTGTGTGTGTGTGTGTGTGTCCATGAATAATCACACACACACATAAAATCCATTCTTACGGAATTTGAATTCCACGCACAGGTATGCAGGCACACACGCACAGAGATTTGTACGAGCGCACGTACAGCGCACAATGGCCAGTTCGGTTATCACATGATCTGCGATCAGAAACATCTGTGGGCGGAACCATGACGTCATTGTCAGGCCTTAACCCCCCCCCACACACACACACACATACATTCGTCCACCCTTACCCCACCCATAATTCGCTATTTATCGATCGCGACTAACATGAAAATCGATACCGGCCCAGGGTCTCTTTTCCTTAGCGTGACTTGGAGCAGTGATAGATGCCTTCGATTTTCCATTGAGAAAAGACTGCCCGAATGATGATGCCGATAATGCCCTTGCTGATGCTGATGCTGATGAAGATACTGATGATGCGAGGGGGTGGGCAGGGCGGAAGAGGTGACGGGGATGCTTGAAGTGGAGTGTGAGAATATAAAACGAGCGAAAAAGAAGGAAAGGAAAGAAGCTGACCATAACGACAGCGACTGCTACTACTACTACTATGGCTACGGCAGCTGCTGTTGATGATGAAGCGATGGTCAGTCTTGTTCAGGCCAGGCTTGAGTTAGGCGAAAGTCGTGGGATGGGTGGGGAGTGGACGGTCCTCGGGAAGAAAAGGAGAGAAGTACACTCCGTTTACGAAGTGAAAGCGAGGGTGGAAGGCTGGCGTTTAAAATGTAGAAGACCTGTGTATAAAAAAATAAGGGCGCGGTGAATAAATTCCGGACAAACGAAGACCAAAATGAAAACGAATCAAAGCAAATAAATGAATAAAATAGAAAAGGAATTTTTTTAAAAAGTAAATACAAAAACGAAATAAATAAATAAATAAATAATCAGCAAACTGCGAGAAATATTGAAAATAATTCAAAATGATTAAAAGAACATTTGAAAAGTTATAAGTAGAGGGATAAATGGGGACGAGGGAAATATCAATGTGAGTGGGAGGGGATATAGTTTGTGTTAAAGAAGAGAAACGAAAGAAAAGAAGGTCAAAGGTAGACATTTAAAAATGGAGGATGAGAGAAGAAGCTGGTTTACTCAGGAAGTCAGAATACTAGAGAAGAAAATTTCAGAATAAAAAACAAAACAGAAAGAAAAAAGAAAATAGAAATCAAACAAATAAAAAGAAGAGGAAAAAAGCAGAAAGAAAAGAGAAAATAGAAAAAAAGAAAATAGAAAGAAAAATATAGAACAAAAAAGAAAACAGAAAGACAAAATCGAACAAAAATAGAAAATGGAAAAGAAAAAGTAAATAGAAAGAAAAAAAGAAAATACAACAAAAACAAAATAGAAAGAAAAAATAAAGAAAAAAGAACATAGAACAAAGAAGAAAATAGAAAGGAAAAAGAAAATAGAAAGAACAAAGAAAGAAAAAAGAAAATAGAACAGACAAGAAAATAGAACGAAAAAGAAAATAGAAAGAAAAAAGAAAATAGAAATAAAAATTAGAACAAAATGAAATTAAAACAAATAGAAAATAGAAAGAAAAAGTAAAATAGAATAAAAAAAGAAAACGGAACGAAAACAGAAAACAGAAAGAAAAAAGAAAACAGAAAGAAAAAAGAAAATAGAAAAAAATGAAACAAAATTAAAAGTATAACACCAACAGAAAATAGAAAGAAAAAAGAAAATAGAACAAAAAGAAAACAGAAAGACAAAGATAGCAGAAAAATAGAAAGAAAAAAGAAAATAAAGGAAAAAGAAAAAAAGAAAATAGAAAAAATAGAAGAAAAGGAAAACGGAAAAGAAAAAATAAAACGGAAAGAAAAAAGAAAACAGAAAAAAAAGAAAATAGAAAAAATAGAAGAAAAAGAAAACGGAAAAGAAAAAAGAAAACAGAAAGAAAAAAGAAAATAGAAAAAAAATGAAACAAAATTAAAAATATAACACTAATAGAAAATAGAAAGAAAAAAGAAAATACAACAAAAAGAAAACAGAAAGACAAAGATAGCAGAAGAATAGAAAGAAAAAAGAAAATAAAGGAAAAAGAACAAAAAGAAAATAGAAAAAATAGAAGAAAAAGAAAACGGAAAAGAAAAAAGAAAGCAGAAAAAAAAGAATGAAAACACAAAAAAAATAGAAAAAAAAGAAAACAGAAAAAAAATAAAATGAAAACACAAAAAAATAGAAAAAAAAGAAAACAGAAAAAAAAGAAAATGAAAACACAAAAAAATAGAAAAAAAAGAAAACAGAAAAAAAAGAAAATGAAAACACACAAAAAAAATAGAAAAAAAAGAAAACAGAAAAAAAAGAAAATGAAAACACAAAAAAATAGAAAAAAAAGAAAACAGAAAAAAAAATAGAAAAAAAAGAAAACAGAAAAAAAAATAGAAAAAAAAGAAAACAGAAAAAAAAAATAGAAAAAAAAGAAAACAGAAAAGTGTTGCCCGTGCTAACGATTTAAGCGTCAATCGCCAACAGAATTTAATTGTAAAAATGAATTTTACGAAGTACTTTATCTACTATACCACGGATTTTTTGCAGCCTGGTTGATTCCCATGTCCAGCAGAAAGATACTCGAGTTCGACAATACATACGCGAAAAAAAAAACCGAAGGTTACATCGACCGAAATCTTGTGAAAATAACACTCAACATGAGAACAGTAATCTGGAGAAGCTAAATAATAAGAAATAATAGAAAGAAAGACGTAAAGTAAGGAAAGTCCCAAAACAAATTGCAACGTTCATAGTTTGTCCACGTAATGCGCGTGCGCAATTAAATTAGAAAGAAATGAATATGTTACGGCAAAGAAGAAGAAGAAGAAGAAGAAGAAGAAGAAGAAGAAGAAGAAGAAGAAAAAGAAGAAGAAGCGTTATGGGTATGCAAAGGTAATGAACGAAAACATAATGAAAGTAACAGAAATAATATTACATAGAAAAATGCAAGTATAAATAGTAATATGATTAAGATTAAACTTAGAAAAAGTAAAAGACTAGTTGTTAAAACTGGAAAAGAAAACGACAAGATATTCTAATAAAAAATAGAATAAATTTATAACATAAAATATAGCAGCATTAACAATTTACATATAATGTTAAATTGATTTTTAAAAAATTCTTAATGCTGCAATATTTCAACTTATAAATTTATATTTTTACTGGAAAAATCTTTTTCAGTCTTTTACTTTTCTAAGTTTAACCTTAACTATATTACTTTTCATGCTCGCATTTTTCTATGTAATCCATGTTTTTTTTCAGTCTTTGCTTTGTAATACTATATTTTTTGTGTTCAACCGGCAGGAATTGTTAACTACACTGATACTTGCGTAAGCATGAAACAATAGTGTGTGTAGGCCTAAATGAATAATTATTATACAAATATATATATATATACATATAATTTAATACCAATATATATATATTACGGACAAGAACTTATCCTACACTGATGATTGCGTAAGCATGAAACACTAGTTCATATGTTCATCAGCAGAACAGTCGGGCTTGTAACACAATGAAGCATCTCTGGCTGAATGTTCATTAGAAGACCGTTCGGGGCTTAAAACACAAGAAGCTCCTCTGACTAAATGTTGGAGAAGTTGCTATGGTAACTAACAGCTAATCACAAGAAATCGTCTCTCAGAAGAAATCGCACATATAAAACATGAATATTGAAAGTTGATATGGTAACCAACAGCCAATAAGAAAAAAAAAGTCGCTCCGTTCCTTACATTTTCTGAGAACTTTTGAACACAGTACTTTATAACCTTTGGTTTTACCGACCGAAAATTGAATTTTTTAAAAAGATATAGCTGAGAATGTAATGTACGAACTGTAAAACTTGTTTGAAATTTCATCGTAAAATGAGTGAGCGGCGAAGTTTTAAAGCAGCTCAAAATTAGTAAAACACACAGTTAACCATATATTCAAACACGGTAGTGTTTAAATGATAAGAACAGATTTAAAAAAAAAACAGGAAAAATAGAATAAGCAATTTCAAAGAAAAATAAGAACGGAAAAATAAAGCCAAAGAAAAAAATTAAATAAAGAAGTAAAAAAGCTGAAAAAAAAATAAAAGAAAAACGAAACAGACTATAAAACTAAAGAAATAATGAACGACCATACAGCAGAAGAATGAAATATTTAAAGAAATATACAGCGGATAGAAAGAACGAAAAAAAGAAAGAGAAATGAGTTGGAATCAGAAAAATACAATACGGGATATTAAACGAAAGAAAGAAATTAGGAGAGAAAAAAAAAGAAAGAATGAAAGAAAAACAAAAAACAAGACAGGTCAACACACAAAGAATATAATGACAAAACAACACAACAGAAACAAAGTATAAAATACAAAAGAAAAGAAGAGACAAATAGAATAAAATAGAAAAGGAAAACGAAAGAAAATGCCAAAAAAAATAGAAAGAGAAATAGAATAAAATAGAAATGGAGAACGAAAGAAAATGTAAAAAAAAAAGACAGATAAATATTATGAAATAGAAAGGGAGAATGAAATAACATGCAAAAAAAGAAAGAAAAATAGAATAAAATAGAAACGGAGAACGAAAGAAAATGCAAAAAAAAAAAGAGAAATAGAATAAAATAGAAAGGGGGAACGAAAAAAAAAGGAAAAACCAAAGAAAGACAAATAGTAGAAAATAGATAGGAAGAACTAAAGACAATGGAAAAAAAGAAAAAACAGAATAAAATAGAATACAGGTCAAACAAAAAGAATATAATGACAAAAATAACAAATAATCTTTTATGTTTCTCTTTCTTTTTTTTGCATTTTCTTTCGTTCTCCCTTTCTATTTATTCTATTTATCTTTCTGTTTTTTGCATTTTCTTTCGTTCTTCGTTTCTATTTTATTCTATTTATCTTTCTTTTTTTTTTACATTTTCTTTCGTTCTTCGTTTCTATTTTATTCTATATATCTTTCTTTTTTTTACATTTTCTTTCGTTCTTCGTTTCTATTTTATTCTATTTATCTTTCTTTTTTTTACATTTTCTTTCGTTCCTCGTTTCTATTTTATTATGTTTCTCTTTCTTATTTTTACATTTTCTTTCGTTCTTCGTTTCTATTTTATTCTATTTATCTTTCTTTTTTTACATTTTCTTTCGTTCTTCGTTTCTATTTTATTCTATTTATCTTTCTTTTTTTTACATTTTCTTTCGTTCTTCGTTTCTATTTTATTCTATTTCTCTTTCTGTTTTTTTTTTACATTTTCTTTCGTTCTTCGTTTCTATTCTATTCTATTTATCTTTCTTTTTTTTACAATTTTTCTATTTACGTTCTTTTTTTTACATTTTCTTTCGTTCTTCGTTTCTATTGTATTCTATTTATCTTTCTTTTTTATCCATTTTCTTTCGTTCTTCGTTTCTATTTTATTGTATTTATTTTTCTTTTTTTCCATTTTCTTTCGTTCTTCGTTTCTATTTTATTCTATTTCTCCTTCTGTTTTTTGCATTTTCTTTCGTTCTCCCTTTCTATTTTATTCTATTTCTCTTTCTGTTTTTTGCATTTTCTTTCGTTCTTCGTTTCTATTTTATTCTATTTATCTTTCTTTTTTTTCCATTTTCTTTCGTTCTTCGTTTCTATTTTATTCTATTTCTCTTTCTTTTTTTTACATTTTCTTTCGTTCTTCGTTTCTATTTTATTCTATTTATCTTTCTTTTTTTTACATTTTCTTTCGTTCTTCGTTTCTATTTTATTCTATTTATCTTTCTTTTTTTTACATTTTCTTTCGTTCTTCGTTTCTATTTTATTCTATTTCTCTTTCTGTTTTTTTTACATTTTCTTTCGTTCTTCGTTTCTATTTTATTCTATTTATCTTTCTTTTTTTTACATTTTCTTTCGTTCTTCGTTTCTATTTTATTCTATTTCTCTTTCTGTTTTTTTTACATTTTCTTTCGTTCTTCGTTTCTATTGTATTCTATTTATCTTTCTTTTTTTTACATTTTCTCTCGTTCTTCGTTTATATTTTATTCTATTTATCTTTCTTTTTTTACATTTTCTTTCGTTCTTCGTTTCTATTTTATTCTATTTATCTTTTTGTTTTTTTTGCATTTTCTTTCGTTCTTCGTTTCTATTTTATTCTATTCATCTTTCTTTTTTTACATTTTCTTTCGTTCTTCGTTTCTATTTTATTCTATTTATCTTTCTTTTTTTTTACATTTTCTTTCGTTCTTCGTTTCTATTTTATTCTATTTCTCTTTTTGTTTTTTTTGCATTTTCTTTCGTTCTTCGTTTCTATTTTATTCTATTCATCCTTCTTTTTTTACATTTTCTTTCGTTCTTCGTTTCTATTTTATTCTATTTATCTTTCTTTTTTTTACATTTTCTTTCGTTCTTTGTTTCTATTTTATTCTATTTCTCTTTTTGTTTTTTTTGCATTTTCTTTCGTTCTTCGTTTCTATTTTATTCTATTCATCTTTCTTTTTTTACATTTTCTTTCGTTCTTCGTTTCTATTTTATTCTATTTATCCTTCTTTTTTTTACATTTTCTTTCGTTCTTCGTTTCTATTTTATTCTATTTATCTTTTTGTTTTTTTTGCATTTTCTTTCGTTCTTCGTTTCTATTTTATTCTATTCATCTTTCTTTTTTTACATTTTCTTTCGTTCTTCGTTTCTATTTTATTCTATTTATCTTTCTTTTTTTACATTTATTCTATTTATCTTTCTTTTTTTTACATTTTCTTTCGTTCTTCGTTTCTATTTTATTCTATTTCTGTTTCTGTTTTTTCCCCCATTTTCTTTCGTTCTTCGTTTCTATTTTATTCTATTTCTCTTTCCGTTTTTTGCATTTTCTTTCGTTCTTCGTTTCTATTTTATTCTATTTCTCTTTCTGTCTTTTGCATTTTCTTTCGTTCTTCGTTTCTATTTTATTCTATTTATCTTTCTTTTTTTTACATTTTCTTTCGTTCTTCGTTTCTATTTTAGTCTATATATCTTTCTTTTTTTTACATTTTCTTTCGTTCTTCGTTTCTATTTTATTCTATTTCTCTTTCTGTTTTTTTTACATTTTCTTTCGTTCTTCGTTTCTATTTTATTCTATTTATCTTTCTTTTTTTTAACATTTATTCTATTTATCTTTCTTTTTTTTACATTTTCTTTCGTTCTTCGTTTCTATTTTATTCTATTTATCTTTCTTTTTTTTAACATTTATTCTATTTATCTTTCTTTTTTTTTACATTTTCTTTCGTTCTTCGTTTCTATTTTATTCTATTTATCTTTCTTTTTTTTAACATTTATTCTATTTATCTTTCTTTTTTTTTACATTTTCTTTCGTTCTTCGTTTCTATTTTATTCTATTTATCTTTCTTTTTTTTAACATTTATTCTATTTATCTTTCTTTTTTTTTACATTTTCTTTCGTTCTTCGTTTCTATTTTATTCTATTTATCTTTCTTTTTTTTACATTTTCTTTCGTTCTTCGTTTCTATTTTATTCTATTTCTCTTTCTGTTTTTTTTACATTTTCTTTCGTTCTTCGTTTCTATTGTATTCTATTTATCTTTCTTTTTTACATTTTCTTTCGTTCTTCGTTTCTATTTTATTCTATTTCTCTTTCTGTTTTTTTTACATTTTCTTTCGTTCTTCGTTTCTATTTTATTCTATTTCTCTTTCTGTTTTTTGCATTTTCTTTCGTTCTTCCTTTCTATTTTATTCTATTTCTCTTTCTGTTTTTTTATATTTTCTTTCGTTCTTCGTTTATATTTTATTCTATTTATCTTTCTGTTCTTTGCATTTTCTTTCGTTCTTCGTTTCTATTTTATTCTATTTATCTTTCTTTTTTTTACATTTTCTTTCGTTCTTCGTTTCTATTTTATTCTATTTATCTTTCTTTTTTTTACATTTTCTTTCGTTCTTCCTTTCTATTTTATTCTATTTCTCTTTCTGTTTTTTTTACATTTTCTTTCGTTCTTCGTTTCTATCTTATTCTATTTATCTTTCTTTTTTTTCCATTTTCTTTCGTTCTTCGTTTCTATTTTATTCTATTTATCTTTCTGTTCTTTGCATTTTCTTTCGTTCTTCGTTTCTATTGTATTCTATTTATCTTTCTTTTTTTTACATTTTCTTTCGTTCTTCGTTTCTATTTTATTCTATTTACCTTTCTGTTTTTTTTACATTTTCTTTCGTTCTTCGTTTCTATTTTATTCTATTTATCTTTCTTTTTTTACATTTTCTTTCGTTCTTCGTTTCTATTTTATTCTATTTCTCTTTCTGTTTTTTTTTTTTTACATTTTCTTTCGTTCTTCGTTTCTATTTTATTCTATTTCTCTTTCTGTTTTTTGCATTTTCTTTCGTTCATCGTTTCTTTTTTATTCTATTTCTCTTTCTGTTTTTTTTTACATTTTCATTCGTTCTTCGTTTATATTTTATTCTATTTATCTTTCTTTTTTACCATTTTATTTCGTTCTTCGTTTCTGTTTTATTCTATTTATCTTTCTTTTTTTTACATTTTCTTTCGTTCTTAGTTTCTATTTTATTCTATTTATCTTTCTTTTTTTACATTTTCTTTCGTTCTTCGTTTCTATTTTATTCTATTTCTCTTTCTGTTTTTTTTTACATTTTCTTTCGTTCTTCGTTTCTATTTTATTCTATTTATCTTTCTTTTTTTACATTTTCTTTCGTTCTTCGTTTCTATTTTATTCTATTTCTCTTTCTGTTTTTTTTTACATTTTCTTTCGTTCTTCGTTTCTATTTTATTCTATTTCTCTGTCTTTTTTTTACATTTTCTTTCGTTCTTCGTTTCTATTTTATTCTATTCATCTTTCTTTTTTTTACATTTTCTTTCGTTCTTCGTTTCTATTTTATTCTATTTATCTTTCCTTTTTTTTTACATTTTCTTTCGTTCTTCGTTTCTATTTTATTCTATTTCTCTTTCTGTTTTTTTTACATTTTCTTTCGTTCTTCGTTTCTATTTTATTCTATTTCTCTTTCTGTTTTTTTTACACATTCTTTTGTTCTTCGTTTATATTTTATTCTATTTCTATTTCTCTTTTTTGCATTTTCTTTCGTTCTTCGTTTCTATTTTATTCTATTTCTCTTTCTGTTTTTTTTTACATTTTCTTTCGTTCTTCGTTTCTATTTTATTCTATTTCTCTTTTTGTTTTTTGCATTTTCTTTCGTTCTTCGTTTCTATTTTATTCTATTTATCTTTCTGTTTTTTTTACATTTTCTTTCGTTCCTCGTTTCTTTTTATTCTATTTCTCTTTCTGTTTTTTGCATTTTCTTTCGTTCTTCGTTTCTATTTTATTGTGTTTCTCTTTCTTTTTTTTACATTTTCTTTCGTTCCTCGTTTCTTTTTATTCTATTTCTCTTTCTGTTTTTTGCATTGTCTTTCGTTCTTCGTTTCTATTTTATTGTGTTTCTCTTTCTTTTTTTTACATTTTCTTTCGTTCTTCGTTTCTATTTTTTTCTATTTCTCTTTCTGTTTTTACATTTTCTTTCGTTCTTCGTTTCTATTTTATTCTATTTATCTTTCTTTTTTTACATTTTCTTTCGTTCTTCGTTTCTATTTTATTCTATTTCTCTTTCTGTTTTTTACATTTTCTTTCGTTCTTCGTTTCTATTTTATTCTATTTATCTTTCTTTTTTTTACATTTTCTTTCGTTCTCCCTTTCTACTTCATTCTATTTCTCTTTCTGTTTTTTGCATTTTCTTTTGTTCTCCCTTTTTACTTTATTCTATTTCTTTCTTTCTTTGCATTTCTTTCGTTCTCCCTTTCTATTTTATTTTATTTCTCTTTCTTTTGTGCATTTACCGTTTCTATTTTTTCTATAGCTCATTTTTTTTTGCATTTTCTTTCGTTCTCCGTTTTTCTTTTATTCTATTTATCTTTCTTTTTTTTACATTTTCTTTCGTTCTTTGTTTCTATTTTATTCTATTTCCATTTCTTTTTTTAAATTTGCTTTCGTTCTGTCTTTATATTTCATTTGTTTCTCTTTCTTTTTTGTTTGCATTTTCTTTCGTTCTGTCTTTAAATTTTATTCGATTTCTCTTTCTTGCTTTTTTGTTCTATGTCTTTTTCTTGTTTTTTTTACATTTTCTTTCGTTCTTTATTGTTTTATTCTATTTCTCTTTCTTTTTTTGCATTTTCTTTAGTTCTCCCTTTTTCTTTTATTCTATTTCTGTTTCCTTTTTTTTGCATTTTCCTTCGTTCTTCTTTTTTCTTTGATTCTGTTTCTCTTTCTTGTTTTTGCATTTTTTTTTCGTTCTCCGTTTCTATTTTATTCTAAGTCTCTTTCTTTTATATATTTTCGTCCGTTCTCTCTTTCTATTTTTTTCTATTTTTCTTTTTTTTTTGTAATTTCTTTCGTTCTACCCTGATATATTATTCTATTTCTCTGTCTTTTTCTTGCATTTTCCTTCGTTCTCCTTTTCTATTTTATTCTATTTTTCTTTCTTTTTTTGCATTTTCTTTCATTCGCCCTTTATATTTTATTCTATTTCTTATTCTTTTTTTTAAATTTCTTTCGTTCTCCCTTTCTATTTTGTTCTATTTCTCGTCTCTTTTTGCATTTTCTTTCGTTCTCCCTTTCTATTTTATTCTATTTCTCTATCTTTTGTTTTAATTTTCTTTCGTTCTGTCTTTCTATGTTATTATATTTCTCTTTCTTTTTTTGTATTTTCTGTCGTTCTCCCATTCTATTTTATTCTATTTCTCTTTCTTTTTTTACATTTTCTTTCATTCTCCCATTTTTTTTATATATCTCTTTCTTTTTTTTGCTTTTTCTTTCGTTCTCCCTTTATATTTTATTCTATTTCTCTTTCTTTATTATCATTTACTTTCGTTCTCCTCACATATTTTATTCTAATTGGCTTTCTTTTTTTTTCATTTTCTTGCGTTCTCCCTTTCTATTTTATTCTCTTTCTCTGTCTTTTTTTTTGCATTTTCTTTTGTTCTTCCTTTATATTTCATTCTATTTCTCTTTCTTTTTTATCATTTTCTTCCGTCCTCTCTTTCTATTTTATTCAATTTCTGTGTCTTTTTTTTTGCATTTTCCTTCCTTCTCCCTTTTTTATTTTTTCTTTCTTTCTTTTTTTTGCATTTTATTTTGTTTTTCCTTTATATTTCATTATCTTTCACTGTTTTTTTTTGCATTTTCTTCCGTTCTCCCTTTCTATTTTATCTATTTCTCTTTCTTTCTTTGCATTTTCATTCGTTATCCATTTCTATTTTGTTCTCTTTCTCTTTCTTTCTATCTGCCTTTTCTTTCGTTCTCCTTTTCTATTTTACTCTGTTTCTTTTCTTTCTTTTTTTTGGCATTTTCGGTCGCTTCACTTTTTTATTTTATTCTATTTCCCTTTTATTTTTTACATTTTTTTTTCGTTCTCCCTCTCTATTTTATTCTATTTCTCTGTCTTTTTTTGCATTTCCTTTCGGTCTCCTTTTCTATTTTATTCTATTTCTCTTTCTTTTTTTCATTTTCTTCTCTATCTATTTTGTTCTATGACTCTTTCTCTTTTTTTCATTTTCTTCTCTATCTATTTTGTTCTATGACTCTTTCTTTTTTTTTGTATTTTCTTTCGTTCTCCCTTTCTATTTTATTCTATTTCTCTTTCTGTTTTTTGCATTTTCTGTCGTTCTTCGTTTCTATTTTATTATGTCTCTTTTTCTTTTTTTTTACATTTTCTTTCGTTCAAGAAAGAGAAAGAGAAAAAATAGAACGGAGAACGAAAGAACATATAAAATAAAGACAGAGCAATATAATAAAATACAAAGGGAGAATTAAAGAAAATGCAAAAAAGAAAGAGAAATAGAATAAAATAGAAAGGGAGAACGAAAGAAAATGCAAACAAAAAGAAATAGAAATAGAATAAAATAGAAAGGGATAACGACAGAAAATGTAAAACAAGAAAAATAAATACAATAAAAGAAAAAGGGAGAACTAAAGAAAATACAAAAAAGAAAAAGAAATAGAATAAAATAGAAAGGGAGAACGAAAGAAAAAGCAAAAAAAAGAAAGAGAAATAGAATAAAATAGAAAGGGGGAACGAAAGAAAATGCAAAAACAAGAAAGATAAATAGAATAAAATAGAAAGGGGGAACGAAAATTAAAAAAAATGAAAGAGATATAGAATAAAATAGAAAGGGAAAACGAAAGAATATGTAAAAAAAGAAAGAGAAATAGAATAAAATAGAAAGGGAGAACGAAAGAAAAAGCAAAAAAAAGAAAGAGAAATAGAATAAAATAGAAAGGGGGAACGAAAGAAAATGCAAAACAAGAAAGAGAAATAGAATAAAATAGAAAGGGGGAACGAAAGAAAATGCAAAAACAAGAAAGAGAAATATAATAAAATAGAAAGGGGGAACGAAAATTAAAAAAAAAATGAAAGAGATATAGAATAAAATAGAAAGGGAAAACGAAAGAATATGTAAAGAAAAAGAGAAATATAATAAAATAGAAAGGGAGAACGAAAGAAAATTAAAAAAAAAAGAAAGAGAAATAGAATAAAATAGAAAGGGGGAACGAAAGAAAATGCAAAAACAAGAAAGAGAAATATAATAAAATAGAAAGGGAGAACGAAAGAAAATGAAAACAAAGAAAGAAACAGAATAAAATAGAAAAGAGAACGAAATAAAATTCAAAAAAATGAAAGAGATATAGAATAAAATAGAAAGGGAAAACGAAAGAATATGTAAAAAAAAAGAAAGAGAAATAGAATAAAATAGAAACGGAGAACGAAAGAAAATGCAAAAAAAAGAAAGGGAAATAGAATAAAATAGAAACGGAGAACGAAGAAAATCCAAAAAAAAGAAAGAGAAATAGAATAAAATATAAAGGGAGACCGAAAGATATGCAAAAAAAAAATGAAAGAAAAATAGAATAAAATAGAATGGGAGAACGAAAAAAATGTTTAGAAAAATAGAAAATCGACGGAATTTTTTTCGACAACCTCGTAACTCATGGTTCCCTTATATTGTCCTTTAGTCCTCATATTCCATAATCGATGTTTCTGACAAAGGGGAAAAATTGCTGCTTTTTGTAGACTTACTTTATCTATAAAGAACTTGTTGGCAAGATTTTGACCTTCAAACAATATACATTTGCTCTTTACATCAAGTACTTTTATGCCTTGTCTTGAGCGATTTCGATGAAAAAAAAGAAAGAAAGGAAGAAAGAAAGAATACAGAAGAAAATACAAAAGAATGAAAGAAAAACAAAGAAAAACAAAATGTACAAATAAAGAGAGAATGATGAGTCGTGAAACCAAAATTATAGTAATAATGACACTTGAAGCGTATTTTATTTTATTCAAATTAAATCAACGTTTCTATAATGGAACTCACACCCTTGACGATAAGTTTGTTTTTTTAATTTATTTTAAGCGATAACACTTAATGTCTTCCTTTCTCCTTCTGTTCTTTTCTTTACTTTTCCATTGACTAATTAATGGAGAGACCAATCAGAGCTGCCTAATCCCTCCACCTTAAAAAAAACGACCCTAGTGTCTAACTCTGTCCCGTCGGGAGCTATTGTAAATTGGAATTTCTAATAAACAGCATATAAGGGACATAACCGAAAAAGGAGATATTGACAAGAGTCCCCTGTCTTCGAATCAAATGACCAGAACCAAAATAAATAAATGAACAAATAGATAAAAGACGGCAGAAACTAAGCAAATAAAAAACAAACCGTAGCTTGTTGCGCTGAATTTCGGTCCAACACATTCAACCAGATGTCATTCCTATTCCTCTTAGCTCGCCAATCATGAAATTTTAAAAGAACAGAATTCAGAAAATGAACAAATACCAAAGAAGAACAGATCAAAATGTAGTATCTGTTCTAATACTACACCTCGATTTTTTGTTCTCGGTTAGTTTAGGAGAAATCCTTCACGACTGAGACAATTTTTTTTTTAAATTTTTGTTCCTTTCTCTCCACATTAAAAAACGACCTTGGCGTCTAACCCTGCCCTCGTGGAGAGGCAAAGTAAATAGGAACATCAGAGTTTCAAAGCGAGTGTATAATATGAAATTAACATTTGTCATTTTCAAACTCCATACGGATACAGAAAGATTAAAAAGAAATGATACGTACTCCTTATCATAAAAACATTACAAACATTTATTTATTTTGTACAAAACCCCAATATTTTGGAGTCAGAAAAAAGTAGATTTTAATTAAATCATGTGGTACATTTTCAATTACTAAAATCAACCAATACTACAAAACAGCCCGAATGAAAGAAAAAATAAAATAAAAGTATATAATCAAAACGAAAGTCACAGACAAAAAAAAAACATCCTGAAAAAATATTTGTACATAAATAAATAAATGTTTGGCCCGTAAGATAAAAGTTAGTGACTAAAAAGAAAATACCCGAAAAAAAACTTTTCAATTGTTTTGGAGAAAGCAGAATGCAAATAGCAAGTCAAGCCCTCAACATTTCCATTGTTTTTTGTTTATTTCTCTACCGATTGATGTGTCTATCTGTTTCTTCTGAACTTTCCGAACTTATTTTATATAAACATGTATTTTAATGCACACTCTAACAAAACATAATTTTCCCGCAATTTTGTGGAATCGTGGAAAAGATATCAAAAGTTATAAAAAGATATAAAATGATATAAAAAGATATAAAAAAAGATGTAAAATGATATAAAAGTCTTTAAAAGTCTTATAAAGTCTTTATGGCTTGTTTTTTTCTGGTGGCACACCCTTTATCCATCTATTTCATTGAAAAGGTCCATGTATTAGTTTATTCATTTTATTCCTAGTTTTTAGTCATAATTCATTTATTTCCCGTTTGTATTTATTTATTTATTTCAAAATAAAATGTACGTACACATGATTATATTAAAAGTTTGTGACCAGAAATACAAGCTTATTTATATGATTTCAATAAATGTAGTGTCATGAGAGTTACCTTTTTTCAATCTGACATTGTGTTTGAAGTAGCGTTTAAAATAGTGTTAAGGGATAAAGACACGTTAGTTCCTTCCTTTATTTTGCAAAGCTATTTATGGTAGCATATTCTTTCATGTTTTTCAGTATGGTATGATTATTAACTAGATGTCTCTTGGTTTTTAATAAATGTAGAAATTTCTCTTTGGTGTATGGGACCACTTTGTATCCTTTCAACTTTAAATTGGTGCTCTTTGTGTAAACAAATTGAGCTTAGGTATTTGGACAATGTCAAAATATTGTTAATTTACTGCCAAATAGCGCAACGTTTAGAAGCTCCGACTGTCATATGGGCGGTCGGGTTTCGATACTGGCTTGAGGTAGTTGCTTGTCTAGCCGCACTGTATGTGGATGACTATATATATATATATATATATATATATATATATATATAACAGCAGATAGTTAATAAAACATGTTAAAAAACATTTTGAAAAAGAGTTAAAAAGATATTTAATATGAAAAAAACATTTGGAAAAAGAGTTAAAAACATATTTAATCTGTAAAGGAAACACTTAATAAGTGGATAATCCTTAATCCGCGGAGTTTCGAAGAAATACTTTCCTTTTTTATCAGAGGGTAGGAATTAGCAAAATGCGGGATCGGATTGTGCATAATAAAGTATTTGATGAAACTGCAAGTAAGTCAAAGATCTTACTTGATAACATAAGTGAAGCAGAGGGAATATGGTGACGAAAAATGTGATTTCAGGTGAATGGATAGTCTGGTGAAAGGTAAAGTATCCAATGACGGTAAAATCCAAAAAATGTAAAACCAAGAATGTTAATTAAATTAAATTTATTATATATATATATATATATATATATATATATATATATATATATATATATATATATATATATATATGATTATTAAAATGGATAAAATCGATTAAAATGGATAAAATCGGACGATATGAAATTTAAAATAGAGGTGGAGAGACCTAATGACGGGACGCTTCACTTCCATTGACTATCCCTTTTGAGAAAGTCCGCATAGACGGACGAAACGTCAAACCTCTGGGCTCTCCGCCTTCATTTTAAATTTCATAAATATATATATATATATATATATATATATATATATATATATATATATATATATATATATATATTTGGGGGGTTGAAATACTGAAGCATAAGATTTGACCAACGAGATGTACAAGGCTCACAAAATTTGGAGTGAGGATAAGAACTCCACACCCATGAAGAAAGAATACAACGTATGCAAGAGCAAGACTACGGCAGATGAAAGAAGCATAGTGGTCGTCACATGCCAAATCAGTGCAAGACGCGTTTGATAGGAAAGACTTGAAAGCTTTTTATGCAGATATTAAGAAAGTTTTTGGACCACACAGATCTGGTATTTCTCTAATATCTACAGGTGATGGCACACTGCTGACTGACAGAGCGGATACTTTGAATCGCTGAAAGGAACACTTTCATGCAGTTCTAAGGAATGCTTCCACAACTGACGGAGAAATAATTTCATCTATCACTGAGCGACCTGACATTCCTGAACTTTCTTTCCTTCCAGCATTGAATGAGGTTATTGTTGCTATCAGGCAAGTTTTTAGGCAAAAAGTCTGGGAAAGACGCCTTACTACCTGAGGTTTTTTAGTTCGGTGGATAAAAACTAGTGGAGAAGCTACACTGTCTTTTTGTAATGATCTGGCAAACTGCAAATGCCCCTCAGGATTTTAAAGATGCATTAAATCAATATCTGTATAAAAACAAAGGCACTAGAAAAACATGTGACAACTATCGTGACATCTCACTTTTATCAATTGCAGGGAAGATGTTGGTAAGACTCATTCTCAACAGAATAATTAAACATTTTGTTGACGATATCTACCCCGAATCTCAGTGCAGCTTCCGTGGCGGTTGGGGTACTGTTGCTATGATGTTTTCCCTTCGTCAGGTTTCTGAGAATGTTCGCGAAAACAACGAAGAGCTATATATACTTTCATTTACCTTAAAAGGCATTTACCACAGTCAACGGTGCAGCTCTCTGAAGGTTTGGAAAAGGCTAACAATATGCTGAATGTAATCATGTCTTTTCATGATGGAACGAAGGCATCTGATAATTCAAATGGAGAGTCTTCAAAACCTTCCTATGCGACAAATGGTACCAAACAGGATTGCGTGATGGCACTTGTGCTGTTCGCATGGTTCTTTCCAGTTATGCTCAAATATGCTTTTGCTGATATCGATACAGGCGTAGAATTCAAATTCAGAAAAAGTGGTGGTCTCTTTAATCAGTTTCAAAGCTAAGACTCTCATTCGCCAAACTGTCATTAGGGACTTTTTGTTTGCAGTTGACGCTGTACTTTGTGCAACCTCTGAGGAGGAAGCGCAACTGCTTGTAGATAGATTTTCCGCTGCTTGCAAGGTTTTTGGTATTACAATCAGCATCAAGAAAACGTAAGTGATTAACCAACCTCGCCTCACACCAAAACAAGTTCAGGGCGTAAAATGGCGGCCACCGGCTTTCCCGGTATACCAATCCAGGTGGACGGTAAGGATCTCAAATAAGTATATATAAAAAAGATTACCTATCTTGGTATTAAGGTACATTGGAATTCTTCCCTTGATGATGAAATCATTAATCGAATTGCGAAAGCAACTTGTACTTTTGGGAAACTGCGTCATCGGTTATAGGATGATAGAGGGGAGTAGCTTAAGAACTAAAATACTTATATGTAAAGCAGTTGTGCTAACGTCGCTGCTTTATGGATCGAAATCATGTACAGTTTATCGCAATCACATCCAGAAGCGTGGTTTCTTCCACAAAAACTGTCTTAGAACAATTTGTAGCTTCACCTTAAGCAATCGGATGTCTAATGAGGACCTATACACGTGCTGCTGTATTAACGGAATTGAAAGTTTTTTTATCCAATCGCAGCTACATTGGGCAGGACATGTCTTGCTTATGGAAGACGACGGGATACCAAAGCAAGTGATGTACAGCAAGCTTAACAGTGGACAGTGGCATGTGAGTAGACTTTTGCTTCGCTTTAAGGGCAAGTTGAAAAAGAATTTGACATGTGCAAATATTGTTTTTCGTGATTTTGAACGAATTGCTTTTCAACGAAATGAATAGAGGTCTGCTTGCCAGAGAGGCATCAAACAGTTCTCTGAAACTGAAATTAACCAACTGCGCGTTAGACGTGAAAGAACCAAAAGTATCTGCAAGTATCTCGGCTGATATTTCCTGCAATCTTCATTCTTGCCTCCATTGTGGCTTGTTTGCAGATAACTTGCAGGACTCGGATGCCATTTACGTTTGAGTAGATGTAAGCATGCTACATCGAATTAAACATGTTTAAGTTGTTAAAACCTCATACGTCGAAAATCGATGGAAGAGTCCATGATATATATATATATATATATATATATATATATATATATATATATATATATATTAGTGATGGGACGATTCAAACACAATTACCGATACCGATTCTTTTAAAATCTCTAAATATTTACCAAGTGAATTGATGTTTTTATCTGATTACCGTAAAAATCCATGCAATATATGCATATATTATCGCAAATATAAAAAATACAATCGAGGAGAAAGATAAGCAATGAATTTTAGTTGTAGTTAGTAGCTTAAAATTAACAAATATCATTTTATCATTCGTGATAATAATAAAAAGCGGATTTTTGCTCAAACGCAGATCAATTCCATCAATATATTTTTGGTCTACAAACTTGGGCCCGTGAAATAAATACGATAAGGTTTTTAGCTAGTAATAATCACTGTTAAATGGTAAAAATTGAAATAAAAATGGAATTCGGTAGACGTAAGTTAACTTAAAGTTCTCTTGTATGTATGCGCAAATATATATTTATGCGTTAAAGTCTACAATTATTAGAGAATTAGATGTAGAGAAATAAATACAAAATTTGTAGTAGTAATTAAAATATCGTAATTAAGCGTATTTTCTAACCGGGCAACGCTGGGTGGCCTGCTAGTATATATATATATATATATATATATATATATATATATATATATATATATATATATATATATATATTTCATAATGTTTTTAGGGATAGAAAATTGAAATATTGCAATTAGGAATGGAAGACTTTTATGATTCATGATTAAAAGTAAATTTGTATATACATAAATATATATGTATATATATATATATATATATATATATATATATATATATATATATATTTATATATATATTCTTTTAATCTTCTCTCCAAAAAAAAGGGGAAAAAGGGGGAACAGGAGAGGAAAGAAAGAGTAATGGGGAGCCAGCTGACCGGTTTCGACCCATTTCTCTTTCTTTCCTCTCCTGTTTCCCCTTTTTCTCCCCCTTTTTTTGGAGAGAAGATTAAAGGAATATATATATATATATATATATATATATATATATATATATACAAATTTACTTTTAATCATGAATCATAGAAGTGTTACCTTCCTAATTGCAATATATATATATATATATATATATATATATATATATATATATATATATATTGCAATTAGGAGGGTAAGACTTTTATGATTCATGATTAAAAGTAAATTTGTATATATATATATATATATATATATATATATATATATATATATATATATACATATATATATATATGTATATATATGTTCCTTTAATTTTCCCATTGACCAACCGTGTACCCCTTTAATGGGGAGCGGCATATATATTCTTTTTTAAAATATAATTATCCACTGACACGTGTTTCGTCGTCCACGGCTCACAAGAGTGGCTGAATCTAGCGAGATTCAAAATTGGCACCTCGTGATAACAAGCCTAAACCTCTACCACTCGGCTAACCTCGCCGGACTACTAAATGTATCACTTTTTATATTTTAATATATATATATATATATATATATATATATATATATATATATATATATATATATATATATTTCTTTTTTTTTAACTAGGTACCAGGTTGGTCAATGGGAAAATTATTCCCAACAAGCATTTAGGTAAAAATGCACTTTCGTATAAATACTTGAATTCATTCAAAAAAGTATCGCTAACAAAAACAAATAAAAACATTTATATATATATATATATATATATATATATATATATATATATATATATATATATATATATATATATATATATATATACCAATTGGCAATGGAGATATAACAATAAAACTGAAGTCAAAGTAAATTGACTCAAATATTAAGCTTAAGGATTATCAGTTGCTGTAATTGAGCGTTCAGTAATGAAATCAAAAATATGTAGTGGTTTCCTGATATACGCAATGGTAAACTTCAATCTAATATGAATACCAGTATTTATATATGTAGGAAACGAACTCACACACACACACAAAGTTTTTTTTTTATACATATATATAATAGTAGCGATATTTTAACTCAGTAAAGAAAATGGGAAAGGCGCGAAGCAACTTACAAAAAGATATGCAGATAACGGTTGATGAAACAAAGGGAAAAATAAACGCAGGGAAATGTGTAACAGAGCGCGTGTAAGAAAATCAACAGCAGTAGAAGGATAACTGGCTAAAAAAATATTAGCAGCAGCAGCAGCCGTTAAAGCACTATGGAAATTAGCAAGTGTGCACGAGCTTGCGTCACAAGAAAAGGAGAGAAACATACACCACGAGAAGAGAAGCAAGTTTGCGCCGGGCACAATGGGCGTGTAAATACGACGACGACGAGAAAGCGTGAGGTGGCGACACCAGAGACTTTTAAAAAGAAGGTCGGATGTTACATCGGCCGAAATATTGTGAAAATGACACTAAAGATGAGAACAATAGATTGATGAATCCAAATAATACGAATAACCAGTCCTCATTTAAAAAATTTAGAAAAACTATATCCGATAATTCAAAGAATACAAATAAAATAATTAAAATGAAATAGTTTTAGATAATTCTGAGACACGCTTACAATTCACGATGCCAATCTTTTATAGGAGTTTTTTTAGTTCGCATCGGCCTGACATAGACTTGTTATTTTTCGAAATTTGTAACGATTTCCATTAATTAACACGTTTCTGTAAAAACTTACTTGTTTTTGGGAATGAAGAAGAAAGCGAATTCCACTGAAAGAGAAAGGGTGACAACTCGAGTCATTTGTCTTTTAGCATTTGTACAAATGCCATCAACTAGAATCGAAACCGAAAGCAAAGCTGAAGCATTCAAAGCTGGTCACGTTACCACTTGTATAATGTACAAAATGTATAACGATATTTTCAATTTTGATACCTTTTTGGCACCTTAAATCTGTTTTAATCGGCTAAAGACCCATGAAAGAACGGTCCATAAAAAATCCAATCATTTGAGTCCCCTAGCGCCGCTCAGTGACTTTTAGTTTCGGAAGAAATAGGGTTTTAATATATGGAGACAGGCAGATAAACAGGCATACATAGTGAGTTTATATATATATATATATATATATATATATATATATATATATATATATATACATATATATATATACATATATATATATATACATATATATATATATAATATTTTTTAAGATAAATTTGATTTTTTTCTTTATGTTTCTATAAAAAACGCAGTAAAAATTATGGACGATTTTGATGAAATAAAACAAAAGATTATAAGTTACAAGATCAGTAGATCTATTCTGAAGAATATATATATACACACACATATATATATATAAATATATATATATATATATGCATATATGTAACTCAGCACTTAGCTTTAGTAACAAACTATATATTTATATATTTGCAGCAAGTAAATAACTACATAATGCCGTTATATGAAAACAAATTCATATTCTACATTTTCATTACGTTTTCATTTATCAAAAAATTTCATTTGCATGAGTTTGAAGTTGCATTTCCATTGACCTCGTTTTCATTTTCATATCCAGATACTGTCCAGGTTACATATAAAAACGAAATTATTAAATAGTTTATTAAAAGTATATAACAATGCGAAAAAATAGATAGGAGAAAAACATAGCGATTTTACTCTTTCAATATTTTCTAATAAAAAAGTTATTTAAATTTTACTTGCTTTCAATTTTTCTCCTTAATCACTTGTATCTGCAAGGATAGTGAAGTATACATACGGGAGAGAAATTGGGGCAAAGGAGTACAAACACTAGACAACTTGACAAAGAGAGATATCCGCGAAATATCGAGCTGTTCAAACACCACATGAGATAATGGTGATTTAAAAAAGAAAACATTTAAGTAAAAAGATAATAAACTAAAGTAATTGAAAATTAATCAAATTTGCTTATTTCCAGAATAGTCTCACATGTTTATAGCTTTCTAATATACTATTAATATACAATATATACAATACTTTAACCAAACTATACCATTCGCTTCAATTGATTATCTTTTCAAAGATAATTTTGATTTTTTTCTTTTTGTTTCTATAAAAAAAAAGCAGTAAAAAAATATATGGACGATTTTGATGGAATCAAACAAAAGATAATGACAAAAGCAAATTGCGAATCGACAATAAATTCTAATCATGTCTAAAAGCATTCTCGAAGGTCGAAGATACATCTAAAAATTATTCATAGATTTTTGGTGTAGGCGTTTTGACGTTATGTGGCGTCAATCGAACGACCGGTCATTTGACGAATTATTATTAGACGAGAATACCCGTTCCGTTAAAAATTGATGGAGATAAATGTGTCGAACAAATTAATAACACATTTAACGAGTAAACAAAATGTGCATTTCAACATAGACTATTTGCATCAATTTATTGCTATTTTACAGAGAAAAACATCAAAAAATTCTTATGTCACACACACGCACACACACACACACACACACACACGCGCGTGCGCGCGCGTAACTTGACAGATCACACTGTCATTCACTGAAAAGCTAACACGTGTTTCACAATTCAAACATATTTGACAAATGCAGGAAATAAAAGAAAACAATATTTAAAGACTTTTATTTTGCTTTGAATTTATTCTCATACGCACCAATCTTTACGAAATAATTTGTTTACATCACACAGACACACAGACACACACACGTCTATCTATCTATCTATTTATGTATCTATTTATCTACCTAACTATCTATCTATCTATCTATCTATCTATATATATATATATATCTATATATCTATATATATATATACATGTATATATATATATATATATATATATATATATATATATATATAGAGAGAGAGAGAGAGAGAGAGAGAGAGAGAGAGAGAGAGAGAGAGAGACATAAAGTTGACAAGAAAGTTCTTGCGGTTTTTAACTTTTAAAGTAAGATGAACATATTTCGGCCCAAATAATTCGTTCAACGTCTGCAAAGTCGGTTTATCAACGTGCGATCGATCATTGTCGTAGAGGAAAAATGAGTTGTTTTTTTTTCTGTCGACTAATTCTGTGTGTTGTTGTCAAAGTTTCTGATGCATTTCATCCATTTATTGACATTGCTTCTGTCAATGTAGATGAACCTTTCTTTAGTAAAGCAATTTTTATTTTGCCTACTTCCAGAGTGCCACTTTTGGGGGAGCTGGTTTCCCTCCACATTACAAACGACCTTGTGTCACATTTTGCTATCGTGAGGATGCAAATAAATATCAAAAGTACGTTGTCGTGCCAATTTTGTTCCAAGCAAGAAAAGAAAAAGCAAAATCGGCAAAAGTAGAAATTAGGTATTTTTTGGCGGTTTTCTTTGAGGAAAAGAATGTATTTTGTGATCTGGTGAGAAATTACTATCAAACCAGTTCGCATATTTGTTCCGTTGCAGAAAGAGTAAGATATGAAAAAAACTGATATGTTATCGTCCCTTGATGCGGTATGATGTGGAAATCGGAGAAGCCCCCCCCCCTGCCATGGTTAAGTCATGCGGGAAGAGTCAATGTTGAAATAATTAGAACTCTTTAGAAGAAGGACAGTGAAAATGGCACGTGATACCGGCCTTGCATCGGACGAAGGATACAGCAAACAACGGAGTAATCCGTTGCAATTAAAATGCTGTCAATATAAGGACGTTGTGAAAGGGCAGTTACATCAGTTATGAATTTTGTTTTGTTTTTTCCTTTTCATATCGAGTTCTGCTTTGATGTTTTGCCTTTCCGTAATCGCTCTATTTCTCTCATTCATCTAAGCATGAACTAAAATGCAATAAACCCCAGTGAATTTGTAACTGAGTTTGACCTATTCCTCGACGTTGTATACTGTAAATAAAACAAAAACCACACAGAAAATGAGAAACTCATTTGCATTTTTTTTTCACTCATCTTCACTCTTAACAAGACACATCGCCACTTAGAGCTAACGAGCTACTAATTGGGACCATGCATACGAAAGATTAACAAGATCTTGGTTTACGTAACATTTAAACTTCTGCATATCAGTACAGTCAGGGAAAGGAATTCCAAAGTCTAGCTGTTCGAGAGAGGAAGCTATTAGAGTAAAAAGATTTCTAGCATTTAATGCTTTTTTAGCATTGAAGAGGTGTGATTTTGTTGCTAAGCGGATTTGTTGAATATATATACATTGAGGAGGCAATGAGCTCATCACAGCACATTGCATTAAAATACT
>NC_136484.1:34016147-34038647 GCF_053919585.1 Euprymna scolopes | reverse complement strand
TTTATACCATGGTATTTCGAAGCCTAATTATTCTCATCAGAAGAGGAAATAAAATGCTATGTAATATATTAGGGGTGTGCCGTCTAGCGATAGCTACATTAGAAGCGAAATAATTGTACGTGAGAGGACAATAATAATATATGTTGTAGGAGGGAAATGAGAGAACTACAGTGATCTATGCAATAGAGGAGGAATATAGCTTTTATTACAAAATGGAGGTAGGTGTATACCATGTATGCCACGATGGGTTCAATATATGAGTTCCTACGCGCATCTATACTATCGGGAAGAATATAGAACTGATTGAAACTGGATGTTTATTTAATCATATGTAGCTATCGATTATAACTAAGAAATGGGCTTTCTTGAAATAAGGGACTTATGCTGGGTCCGTATATGTTAGACGGAGTGTCGGAATTAAAACTTAGTATTTAAATCAAGTATAAATTATAGAATAATAGAAATAAATAATATTATAAAAGAATAAAAGGTATAAAGATAAAAGATAAAAAGATATATAAATGAATAAAATAAAATATAAACAAATGGTAAATATAAAAAATATTATAAAAACTCAAGTAAAATAAAATGAAATAAAAATTAAAATACAAGAAAAATACAGAAATATCAAATAAAAAAGAATAAAACTAAATATAAAAATAATATAAAAATTAAGTAAAATAAAATGTAATTAAAATAAGAATACAAGAAAAATACAGAAATATCAAATAGAAAAGAATAAAACTAAATATAAAAATAATATAAAAATTAAGTAAAATAAAATGTAATTAAAATAAAAATACAAGAAAAATACAAAAATATCAAATAAAAAAGAATAAAACTAAATATAAAAATGATATAAAAATCAAGTAAAACAAAATGTAATTAAAATAAAAATACATGAAAAATAAAAATATCAAATAAAAAAGAATAAAACTAAATATAAAAATGATATAAAAATCAAGTAAAACAAAATGTAATTAAAATAAAAATACATGAAAAATAAAAATATCAAATAAAAAAGAATAAAACTAAATATAAAAATAATATAAAAATCAAGTAAAACAAAATGTTATTAAAATACAAATACAAGAAAAATACAAAAATATCAAATAAAAAAGAATAAAACTGAATATAAAAATAATATAAAAATCAAGTAAAATAGAATGTTATTAAAATACAAATACAAGTAAAATAAAATTAAATTAAAATAAAATAAAAATAAGAAAAAATATAAAAGTATGAAAAATACAAAAATATGAAATATAAAAGAATAAAAGTAAATATAAAAAATAATATAAAATATCAAGTAAAATAAAATTAAATTAAAATAAAAACACAAGAAAAATACAAAAATATCAAATAAAAAATAAAACTAAATATAAAAAATCATATAAAAATCAATAAAATAAAATTGAATTCAAATAAAATAAAAATACACGAATAAGAAAAATATAAAAGTAGGAAAAATACAAAGATTCTAAATATAAAGAATAAAACTAAATGAAACATAATATAAAAATCAGGAAAATAAAATTTAATTGCAAGAATAAGAAAAATTAATAAAAGTATGAAAAATAGAAAAATATCAGATAAAAAAGAATAGAACTAAATATAAAAAATAATAACAAGTCGAGTAAAATAAAATGAAATTAAAATAAAATATGAATACAAGACTACGAAAAACTTATAAAAGTATGAAAAATATAAAAATATCAAATAAAAAAGAATAAAACTAAATAAAAAATAATATAAATATCAAGTAAAATAAAATGAAATTAAAATTAAAATGCAACAACAAAAAATTATAAAAGTATGAAAGCTACAAAAATATTAAATATAAAAGAATAAAAGTTAATATTAAAATCATATAAAAATTTATAAAATAAAATGAAATTTAAATAAAATAAAAATACAAGGATAAGAAAAAATATAAAAGTATGAAAGGACAAAATATTAAATATAAAAGAATAAAACAAAATACAAAATAATATAAAAAATCAAGTAAAATTAAATTAAATCAAAATTAAATTGACAATACAAGAATAAGAAAAAAATTATAAAAGTATGAAAAATACAAAAATATTAAATATAAAAGAATAAAACTAAGTATAAAAAAGAATATACAAAATCAAGAAAATACAATTAAATTGAAATTAAAATGCAAGAAAAAAAAATTTAAAAAGTATAAAAATACAAAATATTTAATATAAAAGAATAAAAGTAAATATAAAAAATCATATAAAAAATCAATAAAATAAATGAAACAAAAATAAAATAAAAATACAAGAATTAGAAAAAATATATGAGTATGAAAAATAAAAAATTATTAAATATAAAAGAATAGAACTAAATATAAAAATAATGTAAAAATCAAGGAAAATAAAATTAAACTAAAATTAAAATTAAAATACAAGGATAAGAAAAATTATTAAAGTATGAAAAATACAAAAATATCAAATATAAAAGAATAAAAATAAATATAAAAAATAATATAAAAAATAAATTAAAATAAAATAGAATTAAAATAAAAATAAAAAGAGAAAATAAAAAAAGTATTAAAAATACAAAATATAAAAGAATAAAACTAAATGTATATAAAATAATATAAAAATGAAGTTAAATAAAATGAAACTAAAATAAAATAAAAATACAAGAATAAGACAGTATAAAAGTATGAAAAATACAAAAATTTAAATATAAAAGAATAAAACTAAATACAAAATAATATAAAAAAGCAAGTAAAATAAAATAAGAATTAAAAAGAAATACAAGGATAAGAAAATATTTTTAAAATGTATGAAAAATAGAAGAAGTATTAAAAATGCAAATATATTAAATATAAATGAATAAAACTAAATATTAAAAAATATAAAAGATTAAGTAAAATAAAATAAAAATAAAAATACAATAATTAAAAAAGAATAAACGTATTTAAAATACGAAATTATTAAATATATAAGAATAAAACTAAATATAAAAAATAATATAAAGAAATAAAGTAAAATAAAATGAAATAAAATAAAAATACAAGAATACAAAAATTAAAAAAGCATGAAAAATACAAAAATATCAAATAAAAAAGAATAAAACTAAATATAAAAAATGATATAAAAAATCATGTAAAATAAAATGAAATTAAAATAAATATACAAGAATATAAAAATGTATAAAAGTATTAAAAATACAAAAATATCAAATATAAAAGAATAAAAATAAATATAAAAAATATTATAAAAATCAAGTAAAATAAAATTAAACTAAAATAAAATAAAAATACAAGAATAAAAAATTATAAAAGTATGAAAAATGCAAAAATATCAAATATAAAAGAATAAAAATAAATATAAAAAATAATATAAAAAATCAAGTAAATTAAAATGTTAAAAAATATCAGAATAAGAAAAATTATAAAAGTATGAAAAATACAAAAATATTAAATATAAAAGAATAAAAAATGAATAAAAATAAATATAAAAAATCAAAAGAAATAAAATGAAATAAAAATAAATTAAATATAAAAGAATAATAAATAAATAAAAAATAAATATAAAAAAAATCAAATTAAATGAAATGAAATAAAAATAAGTTAAAAATACAAGATTAAGAAAAAATTCAATAAAAATAAGTTCTTAAGTAGCAAAGGAGTGTAGAGATTTTATTCAAGTTTCTTATGCCTGAATGCAAATTAGTCATAGAAATACCTTTATATATTGTTAAAGAACAGAAGCTTCGCAGTGAGTTAGGGAGGTTCAGTTTCAAAATCCAATTTAACAAGAGAGTAGAGTGTAGCGGTTGGTAATGGAATTTTGAATTCTTTTTAAATGGTAAAGCCGAAAACATAATATAATGTAGAAAGGTGACCCCTCTTCTTCGACAATAGGTGGATGAATTACTATTTAAATTCGAGTTGTTGTTTTGTATTTTTAAATTTCTCATGTCCGTTGTGGATGACTTAAGTAGTCGTTAGATCGGGTTATGGCTAAGACGAGTCAAAGTAATGTTCAGGCCAATATTTCATATGAACGTTTATATTATGGCTTAAGCTTTTTTCTCCATATACTTACACTTCGCACATTATTGAGTAGCGGTTCGTAAGAACCATGATCTGTATTTCTATAACATAGCTTTTCTTATATAAGTTTTTTAAATTAATAATGTTACTGTACTTGTCTTGATTATTTCCAGCCTCCGAGGCTACAACAGTTTGATATTTTCAAAAGGGGTGTGCATGGCTTTTCTTTTAATGGTACTCTGCCTTGAAGTCATTAGGCTAATTGACGATTCCATATTACATAAAATTTCAAATTAAGACTTACTTCTTTTCCTCATCCGATTGACGTACATTAAAATTATCTTACGTCAACACCAATATTTTATATGCCAGAGCTCGACTGAACGGCAAAAGACATCACGTCATCGCTGACTTGTGTCAATCTTTACTTAATCGTTTTTAATCGGTTGAACTTATTTATCAAAAACTGTTTTTCTTCTCATACGTTTTCTAAACTGAAGTCATATTACGAATTAAACTAAACTAAATTTCTTTTACGAATTCAACTAAACTAAACTTCTTTTACATATTCAACTAAACTAAACTTCTCTTACAAATTCAACTAAACTTCTTTTACGAATTAAACAAAACTAAATTTCTCTTACGAATTACACTAAACTAAAGTTCTTTTACAAATTCAACTAAACTAAACTTCTTTTACAAATTCAACTAAAGTTCTTTTACAAATCCAACTAAACTAAATTTCTTTTACGAATTCAACTAAACTAAAGTTCTTTTACAAATTCTATTAAACTAAAGTTCTTTTACAAATTCAACTAAACTTCTTTTATGAATTCAACTAAATCTCTTTTACAAATTCAACTAAACTAAACTTCTTTTACAAATTCAACTAAACTAAACTTCTTTTACAAATTCAACTAAACTAAACTTCTTTTACGAATTCAACTAAACTTCTTTTACAAATTCAACTAAACTACACTTCTTTTACAAATTCAAATAAACTAAACTTCTTTTACAAATTCAACTAAACTAAAGTTCTTTTACAAATTCAACTAAACTTCTTTTACGAATTCAACTGAACTAAATTTCTTTTACAAATTCAACTAAACTAAAGTTCTTTCACAAATTCAACTAAACTAAACTTCTTTTACAAATTCAACTAAAGTAAAGTTCTTTTACAAATTCAACTAAACTTCCTTTACGAATTCAACTAAACTAAATTTCTTTTACGAATTCAACTAAACTAAAGTTCTTTTACAAATTCAACTAAACTAAACTTCTTTTACGAATTCAACTAAACTAAAGTTCTTTTACAAGTTCAACTAAACTTCTTTTACGAATTCAACTAAACTAAATTGTGTTTACGAATTCAACTAAACTAAATTTCTTTTACAAATTCAACTAAACTAAAGTTCTTTACAAATTCAACTAAACTAAAGTTCTTTTACAAATTCAACTAAACTTTTTTTACGAATTCAACTGAACTAAATTTCTTTTACGAATTCAACTAAACTAAAGTTCTTTTACAAATTCTACTAAACTAAAGTTCTTTTACAAATTCTACTAAACTAAAGTTTTTTTACAAATTGAACTAAACTTCTTTTACGAATTCAACTAAAGTAAAGTTCTTTTACGAATTCAACTAAACTAAAGTTCTTTTACAAATTCGCCTAAACTAAACATCTTTTACAAATTCAACTAAACTTCTTTTACGAATTCAACTAAACAAAATTTCTTTTACGAATTCAACTAAACTAAATTTCTTTTACAAACTCTACTATACTAAAGTTTTTTTACAAATTCAACTAAACTTCTTTTACAAATTCAACTAAACTAAAGTTCTTTTACAAATTCAACTAAACTTCTTTTACAAATTCAACTAAACTAAACTTCTTTTACAAATTCAACTAAACTTTTTTTTACAAATTCAACTAAAGTAAAGTTCTTTTACAAATTCAACTAAACTTCTTTTACAAATTCAACTAAACAAAAATTCTTTTACAAATTCAACTAAACTTCTTTTACAAATTCAACTAAACTTCTTTTACAAATTCAACTAAACTTCTTTTACAAATTCAACTAAACTAAAATTCTTTTACAAACTCAACTACCACGTTTAATAAATAATAAATCATCAAACCAGACTCAACTTTGAATTCCAAAACCAACCGATAACTTGCATATCAATTTCTAAATGTGCGTATCCTAATTTCATAATAAAGCCAATTAGCTCATACCACCAGATGTATTAAATTGTTATAATTCAAATTTATATACATTTATACGAAACAAACACGTATTCTTCGAAAACACACATCACGAATTGACCTAAATGACCGCTGGCTTGCGAAGAGATTAGCCGCAGCAGTAGTAGCCGAAAAAAGCGGATATGCATATTAGGAAGTGTGCGCGAGAAGAAGAAGAAGGAAAAAAGAGAGAAAAATACACCATCTGCTCGGGGATAAAGCAAAGTGAACCTGTGAAGTAGAAGACTAGAATAAGCCGGCTGTGCCTAGCATGCGGTCGGAAGAAAAAAGAAACGTGTGCTAAAATGGGCATGTGGCAGCAAGAGACTTTTTAAGTGGTGGCGAAAGTAACGGTGATAAAAAAAATTATTAAAAAATAAAAAATACCAACTCGGATATTTTATTTATTTATTTTATTTCCCATTCTTTGTATGTTACGGCAACGTTACATTGTTATCTTTACTTATTACAACAAATGCCTTCATGTTTTGTCCGGGACGAATTCTATAATAAAAAATAGGCAAATGTAATTATAGGTAATGTTTAGTATTCTATTGCATATAAAGAACCTACGTGTAAAGTTTTACACGATAAGGCGTACCACAATAATATTATTATAAATCCAATCAAGGAATAACTTTCTAATTTATTATTAACTTATTTGTCAATCGATTTGATTTCGTTTTCTCTTATAACCGCCATCTTTCTTCTGTCATTGTAACCTTGGCCAATGTTATTTGCGGCTGTCAATGACCATCGTAATCCTCGGTCGCTTTGCGTGGATGGCAATATCAGTTATTGGCAGTGATACAATGGACAGTAGAAGGTGGGCGCGTTTGAAATGTCCCCGGACGTTACAGTAGAGAAACCGATGGCCTTAGTTTATAGAAATACGCTAACAAGATGGAATAAACATGAAAACAGATGTAATTGATGATAGACATATATATATGTGTGTGTGTTTGTGTGTGTTTGTGTGTGTGTGTGTGTGTGTGTGTGTGTGTGTGTGTGTGTGTGTGTGTGTGTGTGTGTGTGTGTGTGTGTAAGAGATATAGATAAAGTGAGTTTAATAATTTTAGAGAAAGAAAGATAAAGGGAAAGAGAGTACGTGAGAAAGAGATGGGATGACTTAAATACTTGTAATATAAAGAGCAAGTTAAATACATATAGATACATAGATTGTGTTTTACTTAAACAGTTAAATACTTTAATATATATAAATTAAGTTGAATATGCATAGATAGATAACATTGAATGGTTATTTAGAAATGCTTATGTGATAAAAGCTTATGCATCTAAAAATTTAATTGAATTCTGATACACACACACACACACACACATATATATATATATATATATATATATATATATATGTCTGTGTGTATGTATATATATATATAGTAATTTATAAAATATATATGGCGATTAAGCTACACTGAATATTCTGCGTTTCATCCACTGTAGGATTCGTCAGGCTTATGCGCGAATTCTGTGGTTGCTTCTTGTTTTTATATATACGTATTGAGCACTTTTGAAGTAAATACTTAAAGTTTACGCATAGATCTATACTCCCGTATATTAAATTTATGTAAGTAAATGTAAATGAAGTAGTTATATATATATATATATATATATATATATATATATATATATATATATATATATATATATATACTAGCAAAAGTACGCGTCGTTGACTGGGTTACAAAACAGCCTACAGAAAATGGACTCTGATTTATGAAAATATGAAAGGTTATGAAAAGGAAGGGTTGTAAAGAGTTAGCTTCGAATTTGGGGGTATCAAAACCAAACCAAAATATGATGAAAGTTAAAATGAAATAGATAAACCCCATCATTTATTATACCATACCTGTTCACACTGAAACACTTATCACAATATTCTGTGGATTTATATTAAAAAACGTAGTTAAACTTTGTGACATATTTCCATTCTGTGGAGGTCAGGCGCGAACGAACACCACGTAATTTTATTATGCCATATTTCTTCAAACTGAAACATAATTATCAAAGTATACTTACGCAGATAGATATGAAAAGTCTTTATTAAAGTTTGTGCCTAGTTCCATTCTATGGAGACCAGGCGCGAACGCAGCCCCCATAATTTTATTATACCATCCCTACTTAAGTTAAAACATACTGATCAAAGTATTATTATGTACATCTATATCAAAAACACTTGTAAACGTTTTTTTTTATTTTTTTTATTTTTTATTTCCATACTTTGTGGACTAGGCGTGAACGCAGACCCCACAATTTTAATGACCCACCGTTCTGCCAGATCAAACATACCCATTCCTGTGTCTCTATACATCTTCTATCATTATATGTAATCAGTTTTTTAAAATAGTCAACCATATAGGAGCCTATTCGTGACCAGACACACACACACATTCAGCTTTATATATATATATATATATATATATATATATATATATATATATATATATATCTCGATTCTCGTACCCAAGTTGAATATTGAAATGCTTATATCTTTAGTTCTATGAGACGAAAATACGTAGAAATGTTCTAGTTTTTTGAAGATTATAATACTATTCTATGGTTAAAAATTGATGACAATTGGTAAAAAACATCCTACATTTTTAAACCAATAAAATATGCCCGAATTATTCTACATCTGTTTTCTTTTGATTGTTTTTACATGGAGGTCACACCTTATTAAGGCCTGGAGGCCACTCGGAGATAAGGGATAGTATCGTAGTAATCGTTAGTATTGGAGATTTGATAAAGTGCCTTACTTAAGGGGTCGGTTCATCAAGAATTAGTTTATGTTGGACTTGAAGACGTCCAAGTCAGGTGGGAAAAAGGCAAATGGAAGCGAGTTCCACAGTCGTGCACTTCTAAGAAAGAACCTCTGCTCATGAAATCTACGCTTGGATTTAGGCACAGATTAAGAGTGGGGAAAATTAATGACTGTGATTTCAGCCAGACGGGTGTTTTTGGTGAAAGACTGGCGAGGGGGTGGGCGAGAGATTGGAGCTCAGACGAGTACTTGCCATGAAAATAACAATAAAACAAAGACAGGCTCGCAACGTCTCTTCTGTGGGAGAGAGGCTTTAGGGAAGAGAAAAGGGCATCCCCCCACTAAGCCACGAAGTCTATTTTGTACTCTGTCAAGGCAGGATAGGTTGTTTTTAGCAGCTTCTACCCCAGATGTGACAGCAGTACTCCATCCTTAAACGTACTTGGCTTTTATACAGATAGAGAATTGCATCGGTAGTGAGATATCTTCTGGAGCGGTAGAAGGATCCCACCATCCTCCCAGCAACCTTGGCAACAGACCTGATGTACGTGTTCCATTTCAGATCAAGAGTAAAGGTCAAACCCAGAAGCTTGTCAAAACATGGAGCCTCCCCAAGATGACAGCCATCCATTTCAATTGATGCCAGATGGGGGTCAGAGCGTTGATGATGTAAAGATAGAAGTTTGGTTTTGCATGCATTAAAAGTAACCAGCCACCTCTTACCCCACTGTACCACGCGCTCAAGATCAGAGGAGAGACAATCAGAGAGAACTTTTTAATTTACAGCCTTTGAAGTGTTGCCATAGATGGTGGTGTCATGAGCATAGATGTTAACGAATGATTTAAGTATGTGTTTTGCGAGATTATTGATGTAGATCTGGAAGAGAGTTGGGCCCTGAGGGACTCCAGCATTTATATTGCAGGCCTCCGATTTTTGTCCATCTACCACTACTCTTATGAGCCTATCGGAGAGAAATGATTTAATAACTGAGAAAACATTTCCAGTTATATCGTAGCTGGAAATCTTGTGAAGTAGGCCCTTATGCCATACCTTATCGAAAGGCCTTTGATATGTCAAGAGCAATTGCCCTAGAAAGGAAGCCTTTACCGAGAGATTCATTAATCCTATGGGATATAACCGTTAGCACATCTGCTGTAGATCTAGCAGAGCGGAAGCCATATTACATGTCACTAAGAAGGTTATTCCTGCTAAGGTGGTTGACTACTTCTTTAATTTTGCTTCTTCGGTTGTTTCGCCTGTGGTTTCGTCAGGCCACTAATATAGTAAAAAAATAATTATATATATATATATATATACATATATATATATACATATATATATACATACATATATATACATATATATATATATATATAATAAAGGGAGGTAATAATAAAAATACATTACAACTATCTTACATTATCATGTCAATGGATGAGGGTGATTACAATAAGTGAAGGGAAATTAAGAGGAGAACATATTTAGGCTATGGCATTTCAGAGTTAAATGCTTCTCATTAGAAAAGGAGAAAAGATTAGCGTTATACAAGAGTGTGGTAAGGAGGAGAACACCGTTTTTATAAACATTTACGATTAGAAATGGGAAAGTTAAAGGGGAGAAATATGAAAAGGGAGGGGTGATATCATTAAGAATAGTTCTAATGTTGATGGAAATGAGCTATATATATATATATATATGTATATGTATATATATGTATATATATGCATGCATATATATATATGATGGCAGCAAATTCGTTTCCGAATATTGCCATTGCTTGATATAGCACACAAAAACGTTCTGTGATGCGCCGCACGAAGGTGGCTTTTAAGCCCTGCCAAACTCTGGTATTCCTTGGCGCACATTGTGCAGACATGTACGCCACTAGCAGCACGTTCTTGATGTTTTCTTCTATGTATAATCAAATGCCGCTTCAAACCACCTGCTGTTTTGTACGTCCGCCCGCAGTTGACACATGTTAGCTCTGGCAACACAAGACTACTTTGTGGCCCACTGCGCCGATGCGTTGTCTGGTGGCTCATCAGCCCAGCTCTGCTCACACATAATCTTCCTCACACCTCACACTCCAGACCAATTTGGCGTCCCCACTTATCCACAGCTCCTGTCTCCCTCCCTTTCCGAATATCGCGCTCCAGCCGCTCATACTGGGTTCGATCTGCCTCAAACTTTCCCACACCTCCTCGCAAGGTCCTTCTCTACTCTCCGCGATCCAAAGCAAGACTCTCCCAGGTTCTTTCATCTCGCACATTTCTTTAAAGTGGACCTCAAACAATCTTTGAATCCCATTTTAGGCTTTTGAGCCAGACGTCTTCCCTCGGCGAGCTGTCCATGAGGAGTTCTTTGGGAAGTCGACTGTCTAACATCCTCACCATATGTCCACTCCATCTCAGTCTATGTTTGATAATGTGAGCTTCAATGCTTAGACATTGGGTCCGTTCAAGCACCTTCACATCACTGACATAGATTTGCCAAATCACACCTAAGATTCATCGTAGGCACATCTGGTGAAACCGCTCGAACATCTCAAATGATTCCTGTATGTTGTCCAAGTTAATGTTGTCAAAATAATGTCGTTTTCTACGAGGTTGGACGTCAAAATAACATTATTTTTGCACCAACCTAATATTTGCTGTTTTTCTCCACTTTTCAAACTTTGAGTTGTAGTAGCAAACCAGTTACACCTTCTGTTCAAATGGCGGGCTTTTTAATTCTATTTTTGACTGTGGAGACAACTTGAGCCACAAGACCTGAACATTTGGTATCAAGACCTGATGTCCTACCATATTAGACTGTCATTGCTATAGTGGCACTCTCAGATGTTTACAGCAGTGCTTACTTCTTTCGGCCTGATATACAAACGGGTTAAGAGACCCTTTTTACCTTGGGTACCGGCCTGCTACTATGTATATTTATTTTACGTATATGTTGAAAGACAAAATGGGGAACAAAGTAAATAAAGTAGAAAATAAAGGTCTAAGATAAAAGGATACGAGTGCGAAAAGGGCGAACTAAATAATTCTCAGAAATCTAAGGAAAGTCACAAAAAAATTTTCTTAAGGATAAAGAAAGAGAGAAACATAAAAAGAGAAAGAGACAGAAAGACAGACGAAAAAAGAAATTTAGGAATAGAACCTAAGAAATTTTTTAAAAGATAGGGAGAAAATGAGACAGTGAGAAAGAGAAAAAGAAAAGCGGGAAAAGAGGAAATAAACGGTAAAAGAGACGATAAGGAGAAAGAGATGAATCAATATAAAAAGGCAGAGAAAGAAACAGAGAGGAGGTAACAATACACAGCAAATAGAAAAGGAGTTATATAAAGGGATATACAAAGTGGAACGATAAAGTTGTCGCCCTAAAGATAAAAACAACACTACATTTTAAAACTAATTCAAAAAAATCAATTCAGGTAACTTGATTGTGTAGTAGAGTTGGCATCTATCTAATATATCCGCCTTCCGCCTCAATCACCTCCTCGATACGGGTCCGGAACTGGGAGTATGCCTTTTCCACAAGCGCCGGTGAGAGCTCGGCGCATAGTTTGCGGATAGCGACAATCATGCTAGCTTTTGTGTTGTGGGAGATCATGTTGGTGATGTTCTTGACGTATGACTAAGCGAAGTAGTCCAGCGGGTTTAGGTTGGAGGAGGAGAGGAGCCAGTGAGAATATGTATGGTACAAAGTCGTAGCACTTCCTTTTGAAGCCAAGCCTGGGTCTCTTTGGACTTGTGGGCCGACATCAAGTCTTGCTGCCACAATAAAGGTCTGCCAGCGGCCACCTGATCGCATCAGGGGATCACGACACTCTTCAGCACATCCATGTATATTTTAATGTTGAAGCCGACTTCGAAGATGTGAGGTGACATGATGTGGCTCTCACTTGAAACCATACCAAAGACCATAACCGTGGCCGGAAACTTTGTTTTCATCACCCTGTTCACGTCCGTGTTATTCGTGGCAATCCAGTAATGCATTTTGAGGGTGCTGGCAAAGTCCTGTTGTCATAACTTAGATCAGTAAAGAGCTTAGGTTGTACAACGGCGAACCTCGATCTTACTCGTAGAACATTGTGTCAGTTTCGCACAACATAGAAGGCTCTTATCGGGATTTGGAGACAACTGGCCAATTAGTAGATGGTCTGCACCAACAAAAAAAAGAAACTCGGTTTTAATCAAAAGGAAATGGGATCATATCTTCTTTTCTAGTGCGACAATTTTATCGTTCCACCCTGTACAAAAATAGAGACAAAATCAAAGATAAACAAAGAGAGAAAGGGGGTTGTGTGTCTGTGTGTCTGTGTGTCTGTGTACGTTTGCGTGTGTTCGCGTGTGTGTGTGTGGGTGTGTGTGAACTACAGAAAGGAAGAAATAAGTAGAAAAAGAATAGAGAAAAGCTGAGAGTACGTGATCGAGAGGAGAGAGAGGCAGAGAGGGAGAGAGAAAGAGAGAGAGAGAGAGTGTGTGTGTGTGTGTGTGTATGTGTGTGTGTGCGTGTGTGTGTGTGTGTGTGTGTGTGTGTGTGTGTGTGTGTGTGTGTGTGTGTGTGTGTTCGTTCGTATGAAGTAGTGGAACAAATATGAGCAAACATAGCTAAAATGTAGAGTGGCGTTTCAATTTTATTAACCCTTCTCCCTCTCTCAACCCCCCATCTCTCTCTCTCTCTCTCTCTCTCTCTCTCGCTCTCTCGCTCTTTTCTTTCTCTTTCTCTAGTTCTAATCCCATGTCGTTTATCAGTAGATATAATATTACTTCGGAAAGAAACGTTTCCATTTTAACATTGCATATCATGTTCTGAGCAATGCTCTAACGTTTCCCCGTTTTTTCTTCCCTGAAGAATTTACATAATATCTTGATGAAACAGACCCTCTTTAAGGGCGAGTCATTAGACAGTTGAAAACATACAGCTAACGGTTAAAATAAAAAGAGAGATTCATCAAAACAAACACTACAGCTCGATTGATGAGTTTATTATTCATTGAAAACAAACAAAAAATAGCGACAGTAAAAATCGTAATCACAAGATCAGAACGTTGGAGCGATTCCAGAATAGCGGAAAAGCCGAGTTATAATTTTGATATTCATATGATACTCGTAATTCTGCTTGCACACTTAAAACATACAATTCTATCTACTGCTTTGGCCGGGCGTAAAGTACACTTAAATATGATATTTTAATTCGTCAGATTTCGTATAAATTATTACAGAGTCGTGATTTCAAAAGTAAAAAAAAAAAAAAAAAATTGGCTACCATCAGCTAAAACCGAAACCGAAACTGTAGCATTCACATACACTGACGTTCTCACTCTACCAACGTGACACGCATGTAAAGCGATTAATAATTAAAAATTAAAAAGAAATTAGGATGAATGTACAAAATGTATAACGATTTTTTTTACATCTTGACCCGTTTTTTTACCCCTTAAAAACTATTTTAATCAGCTAAAGACCCATAAAAGACCGGTCAGTAAAAAATCGAATCGCTGCTCGGCGACTTTTAGTTTCCGGGGAGGTAGAGTTTGAAAATATCGAGACGGGCATATAGCCTTTTATATCTTAGGCTGGGTGGGGTGGGGTAGGGTGGGGTCGCCGGCTTTGCCCCGAGCGTAAAATACGCTTAAATTTGATAATTTAATTTGTCCAGATTTCGTATGTATTATTGTAGAGTCGTGATTTCAAAAAAAAAAAAAAATTATTTGGGTGCCATCAGCTAGAGTCGAAATCGAAAACGAAACAGTTGTATTCCAAGCTGGTGACGCTACCACTGTACCAACGTGACATGCGTATAAATTGATGAAAAATTAAAAATAAACTAAGATTAATATACAAAATGTATAACGTTTTTTTTTTTAATTTTGCCTCATTTTTGACGCCTTAAAAACTATTTTAATTGGATAAAGATCCATAAAAAATGGTCTGTAAAAAAAACAATCATTTGATGCTCCTAACACCGCTCTCCAAGTTTTAGTTTCCGTGGAGATAGAGTTTGCGAATATGGAGACAGACACACAGACAGACAGACATATAGCCTTTTTTATATTAGATTATATAAAAGGAACTTTTTATGTGTATCTGTTTTTAAGTTCGTTTCCTATGGACTCGAAAACGGCTGGGTCAATTTTTATGAAATTTCACACAAAGATACTTTATGTACCTGGAAGTGTTCTTCGGTAGTTTTTGTATCAAAATGTCTTCGATAGGTATCGATACTCGATAATCGAAATAATCCGATGAAATAAGGAACGAGCGATTTTGATCAAAGTTAATATCTTAAATAATCTAACATCACAAGTGCATTTGAGAAGTTTTATTACCCCACAAGCAGAAAGGTCCGATAAATAATATCAGCAGTCGATTCTTTGATATGACAGGGGCGCGTTCGAAATGAATGTGTCTGCTTAAATAACAATTGAACCATGATACTTGACTTTTTCATTTTAAACTTAAAGCCAAGCTATTATCACTGCACAAGCAGTAAGGCCAGGTATATAAAATAAACAGCATATTCTTTGATATGACAGCGGCGCGTCCGAAATCAATGTTTCTGCGCGATGATACTTAACTTTTTCACTTTAAACTTTTATTCAAGATATCATATATAAAATTAATTTTACAATATCAGCAGTAAGTTCTCTACAGTGCAATGTAGACTACAATTTATTATTAAGTAAGTCACTACGGGAGGCATGTGAAGTTCGCACTTGGTGCACCGCAGTGGGTCCCTAACTAGAACAGGCAATAAATGGATTTGATTGAAAAATTAGTGATTTCACCGATTTCGATGACAATAAAAATTTGGAAGTGTTAAACATTCGTTGATCATCATTCAACACCGGGCAACGTCGGATCTCCCTGCTAGTAAAGAAGAAAACAATTTTTTAGCTTATTTTCTAGGTAGATCTAATCGTCAAGCGCGTATCCTGTAGTGTTTTCTGCACATATTTGAATGCTAATTCAAACTGCGCAAAAATTGAATTCCAATGACATTTTGCAAATGTAGTTCGTAAGGGGTTCGCGTGACATCGCCTAACGTAACGTTGCCATTACTTTAAAAAGAGACTAAACGTTGTATTTTAAGACTCGCAAAGAAAAGAAAACTTGAACACGAACTTCGTAAATGAAAGAAAAAGTTGGGGGTTTTTTCGTTCCTTTTCACATGCATACACGTGTATTTACAACACGACACAATATGTTCTTTCGTTCTTTGTCTTTTCTGCCAGGTAGCAATCCTGTGTTTTTTTTTAGTTACAATCAGCTGTTGCGTTGCAGTAATTCTTTCTAGAACCCACAAGTCCGTCGGATCGTATTCGAAGGGGTTGGAGGAGAAGACTCGCCGGCTTGTCAAGCATACCTTCAAAATTGCAACGCGCCACTTCCTTTTTTCTTCTCTTCTTTTCTTTCGATATTAGTGCACATATATGTGAATTTTATTCCGTGACGTCAGATTAACTCAGTACGTCAGTCGTTAATATGTGTACGTGTCCTGGCTTGGTCATTTAAATGACTTACACTAGTATGTCAGGAAAATATCCGCAAAGATATTATTTCTCTTCCTACCCAGTCTGAATTAATAATAATATTAAGTCATACATCTATTCGTGTATGGCTTTTTTAAAGAGAAAATATGACAGATAGACATTCGTTCTTATCTAAAGGAATGTCGTCACACAGCTATTACGTCATTCACTAAGTCAGGTTGAAGATGCAGGGAATATCCTTATGACGTCACAATCGTATTACATCACCCATGTCGGTGGTTCATATCCGGACAGTTAATGCATTTCTATATGTTTTACTGACTTTAACCCCTAACAACGTATATTGCCACTTGAACTTAAGGCGCTACTATTTGGGACCATGCCTAGGAAAGATTAACAAGATGTTGGTTTACATTACATTTAAACTTCTGCATATCAGTACAGTCAGGGAAGCAGGTAGCAGGAAGGGTATTCCAAAGTCTAGCTGTTCGGGGGAAGAAACTATTAGAGTAGAAAGCTTTCTGACATTTAGAGAGCACAACAGTGAAGAGGTGAGATTTTGCTGCTAAGTGGGTTTGTCGGAGATATGTACGTCGAAGGGTCACACGTGCAACGAGCTCATCAGAATACATTCCATTAAAATATTTGTAAAACAGATACATAGATGCAACATTTCGGCGATGGGACAAAAGTTGGAACTTAGTTGACAAAGTAAGACCTACTGGATTGAAAACTCCAAGAGGGAGAGGCTAGTGGCAAATGCAGTAGCCCAGATATAGCAACAATACTCCATGCATGGGCGAATAGTGACCTTGTAAAGGTACAGAATACTCTCAAGTGTGAGTAGTCTTCTAGCTCGATATAGGGAACCCACGTTCTTTGCAGCAGCCTTGGCAATGTCCCCAATGTATTTGTTCCAGTTCATATTGCTCGTGAATGTTAGGCCGAGGAGTTTGAAGGAGGAATTCTGATGGAGAAATTATTTGTTACAGATATTTGGAGAGGCGTCTTGTAATTTTTAAAGTTATACAAACCGTATTGATTCCGAAAGTGAAGAATACTAACTATTAAATACTAAATATTAAATACTAACTGTTGCATACTAACAATTAAATGCTAACTATTAGATACTAACTATTAAATACTAAAACTCTGTTGATTTTGTTGGTTCGTTATCTTTTATGGTTGACCTCGTACACACTGAATGACATCACAGAAGGTAGACGTCATTCTCTAAAATAGGTAACAGGTAGTAGGAATATGACTTTTTTATTTTTATTTTTTTTATCCGTGCTCAATGCATGACATCGCCATAGGATGATATCACAAGGAATAACTTTATTTATTAAAATAGCTAGACTACGTCGGTATACTTAATATGACGTCACTAAGAGATGACGCCACCATACTAAAATCAAGAATATAGGCAAACAAACTGTGATTGCATGCCTGTCGCATAGTCTATATACAAAGGGAGGGCGAGCGTGTATAATATTAGATACTAGCGGGGGTACCCGGCGTTGCCCGGTTGTTTGGAGGTGTGTGTAAGGGGGGGGTAAAGTAAAAAATTAAGCGGAGTAATAACCCTGGTAAACTATTTTAAAAAGAAAAACCAAAACAAAATAAAACAGTGAACAAACGTATAACTTATTTTAAAAAATAAATCGGAGAAACAAAAAGCCAAAGTCAGGGAAAAATGGACGTGTTTTGAAAAAAAAAAAAAAAAACACAGCTGAAAGCTGAAAAAATGGCATAAATAACCCTTCGATTCGCTTAAGTCTAATGGTGCGTTTCACCCCGTAGAAAATGAACGTTAAAATTCCATTTTATTTTTTTAGCCAACTACAAAACGAAATAAAACGAAAGGAAAAAATGCCATAAATAAACCTTCGAATCTGGCTGAAATTGCAGTCAATAATTTCCCCCACTCTTTATCCGTGCCTTAATCCAAACGTGGATTCCATGAGCAGAGCTTCTTTCTAAGAAGTGCACGACTGTGGAACTCTCTTCCGTTTGCCTGTTTCCCACCTGACTACAACTTGGATGTCTTCAAGTCCAACATAAACAAATTCCTGACAAACCGCCCTCTTAAGTAAGACACTCTATCAAATCTCCGATACTAATGATTACTACAATACTATCTCATTGATTACTGTACACGCAATAACCCTTATCCCTGAGTGGCCTCCGGGCCTTGATAAGTGGTGACTTCCATGTAAAAACAAAGTCTATGGTGTGTTTGACCCAGTAGAAAATGTAGAACGAAAAGGAACGTTGAAATGCCACTCCAGTTTTTTAAAGCAACTCCGAAGTAAAGAAAACCCAAACCGGCGTTTCTTCGTACTATCCGTTGTGAACGATTCCACAACGGTGTAAGTGGAAGCGAGGGTAGGAGGAATTTATTAAAGAGAAAAGATTTTATAACTTCCATTGATTCTAACCGATTTTGGCGGAAAAAATATAGGAATCTACGATTATTGAGGAAATGTAGAGGTAATAGGCCTATAACACACCTCAGATAATGTGCTGCATTTTGTGCATATTACATTTGCATGAAATGTCTTGATTTTCATTCCTATTATGGTCAAAGTCACAGGGGAAAAATGAGTTCATTTTATATATATATAGGGATTATATTTAGGCAAATACTAGAGTTGCAATTTATTTCCATATTTTATTTATGAAACAGAAGTTCAACAGGGGAATGTGGACCACCCAGAAAGTATTAAACAAAAGCTGTCATTCCTACAACAGATCTTTAATATGATTACCTTTCATTCTCTCGGACACTAAATAATAATAAAAACGATTAATCATGTATTAAAATATGTCCAACTGGAATCTGATGTAGGTTTGTGCGTTTTTTCCTCTCACTTTGTGACTTGAATTCCCTGCGCGGTCAATTCAACCTTGCCCGTGAAAAAACGGTCTTACATGGGCTTCCATATTAGAACAAAAGGGGCATGTCGTTTTAGCCGGATGTTAACACAAAGAAATACATTCGTCGACATATAGTTATACTAGCAAAATGTGATTCGCCGGCCCGCTCACAAAACTCGTGTTAAATTGTTTGCATCAATAAAAAATAATATTAGTTTGGATACCCAGCTAAATATAAAATAAAGTAGATACTTATCCAGTTTACGACCCGATATTCGACAACTTTGCACCGGCAGCAGGTTTGGTAAACAGGGATGACTGGCAAAAGATTAATTCAAAACGCGGCATTTCCTCCTACCCCCTGTTAAGAATGGCTTTCTATTCAGAAAGCCATTCTTAACGCGTGGAAATGTAATGTTACCCAACACGTTGCAGCCTCAGTCGCAAATTAGACAAAGAATAGAAAAAAATTCAACTCGCTTTTGTATGACACTTATTTCTTTATTCTCCCACAACGCGTGACTTCTGGTTACGGCTCTGACGTTTCTCACATAATCGTATTCTCGAACTTTATCTACGTCTCTAACATGATCGTTTACCTAAACGTGCTCTCTTTTTTATTGTCTTCTTTTTTCTTTACTGTGACGTCGTGTCACTTTCAAGTCAATATTTGCATACATCAGGTTTTTAATGTTTTAATAAATGCCATGCTTACATTGAAACTTGTCGTCTTCTGGCATCTGATTGTTTAATGGCTTTTTAATATTTCGGCTGCTTATGTAATCTGCCGAAAGATGCCGAGACAAATTTGGTAGAAATTGAATTAATCTGCTCTCTCTTTCTGTCTCTCTCTTTCTCTCTCTCTCTCTTTCTATCTCTCTATCTATCTATCTATCTATCTATTTATCCCTTTCTCTAGTTTCCCTCTTTTCTTTCCTTTTTCTGCTCCAACTATGGGTTAAATAACATTTATTATATGTAGTCTTTGTTTATAATTTCAATCCTGTTATTTTCCGTTTTTTATTACATGGTGAAATAATAAATTGTCGTACTAGAAAAGACGACATGATTCCATTTCCGTTTGATGAAAACCGTTTTTTTCTTTTTTTTGTTACAAACTATTTACTAGTTGGTCAGTTGTCTATAAATCCCAAGAGCGATAGGAACCTTCTATCATGTCTGGAAGTGGCACAATGTTCAACGAGCGAGATCGGAGTTACGTCGCTGTACATCTTATGCCCTCAACCGATCCAAGTTATGACAACAGGACCTTTGCTAACACCCTCAAAATGCATCGTTCAATTGCCACGAATAACAGGGATGTGCCCAGAGTAATGAAAACAAAGTTTCCGGTCACGGTTATGATCTTTGGTGTGGTTTCAAGTGAGGGCAACCTCATACCACCTCTCACCTTTGATGTCGACTTGAAAGTCAACAGCAAAGTGTGCCTGGATTTGCTGAAGAGTGTGGTGATCCCCTGGTGTAATTAGGTGACCGCTGGCAGACCCTTTGTGTGGCAGCAGGACTCAGCGCCGGCACACAAGTCCAAAGAGACCCTTTTCTTATTTCCCCCACACATTCCGACCTGAACCCGCTGGACTATTTTGTCTGGGCATATGCCGAAAACATGATCTCTTACAACACCAAAGCCAGCCTGGTCGCTGCCATCTGCCCAGTGTTCGCCGAGCTCCCGCCGGCGCTTGTGGAAAAAGCATGATCCAAGTTCCGGACCTGCATCAAGGCGGTGATTGAGGCTGAATGCTGCTACATTGAATAGATGTCAGTTCCTCTATAAAATCAAGTTACCGGAATTGATTTTTTTAATACGAGTTTTATTGTTTAATTTAGGAAGACAGTTTTATCGTTTCACTGTATTTGGTTGTAAATAAATATAGATAGAAAGATAGACAAACAGAAAGAAAGACGGAATGAGGCAGGAAGAAAGAAAGATTGATAACTAAGGACAAAGAGAGAAACCGTATTATTATTATTATTATTATTATTATTATTATTATTATTATTATTATTATTATTATTATTATTATTTTATCTTATGAATCCGAATATTCTATTGTTGGCATTAGCTTCCCTGGTATATTTCCATCAGAATTATTTCTTAAAAGATATCAGATAATTGCATGAGGGACCACGTGAAGGTTGCCAGATCATAAGTTAAAGTCAATCTTGTGGAACGGATTGGGTTAGAACTTAGGACAACCGAGTCGTAAGTCCGTGTCGTTAACCACAGAAGCATCATCATCTGAAAAAGAAACAGTGATAACGACGTAGACGGACAAATATACTAGAAGATAGATGGGATAAATCAAAAAGAGAGAAAGATAGATAGATAGACATACATACATACATACATACATACATACATACATACATACATACATAGCTAGGTAAGTAGGTAGGTTATTATGTAGTAAGAAGATAAATTTGTAGATAAATATATAGATAGAATCATCCGACCTTTTGAAGATGTCCGGCGAGTCGTTTAAGTTAATCGCAACTAGTTTGTTGTCCGTTAAATTGTCCGTTAATTTGTCCGTTTATTTCCTGTGGCGGGAAATGCGTGGCTGGGTGAAACAAGTAAAGAGGGAAACAAACCGGAAGTCTTTAAACAACGACTGGCTTTGATGAGAGTGAGGCTACGGGGATTTGGCACGAGGGAAATTAAACTGAAATGTGTTGGAGGAGCCAAGAAATTAACGAAAGCTAAAATAGTTCAAGAATTGGGATAAAACACACATACGTGCAAAAACACATGCATACACGCACACACACATACAATATATATATATATATATATATATATATATATATATATATATATATATATATATATATATGATTTGGTGTTGTTTTTTAGCAGCTTGGAAACGCTGTTATTAATAAAAAAAATTATGTATGTATAATCTGTGGTTTTTGTTGTATAAGCCCCCTATGATGAAGAAAACCTGATATTTCCATTGCAAACTTTGCTTTCGTACAATGAGGTCTCTAATTACTGGTAACTATCTGACGGAAACGTGTTCATGATTGTGTAGCAACATATTACTGCCTATGTAAAAACAAATA
>NC_136484.1:34008647-34013647 GCF_053919585.1 Euprymna scolopes | reverse complement strand
AGTCGTAATGTGTAATCACCTTTTTCTTCACCATATTCCCTCTGCTTCACTTTTTTTGTTTTCAAGCAAGATCTTTGACTTACTTGTTGTTTCATCAAATACTTCTGGATACAAAATCCGATCCCGCATTTTGCTAATTCCTACCCTCTGATCAGAAGGAAAGTATTTCTTCGAAACTCCGCAGATTAAGGACTATCCATTAATCTAGTGTTTCCTTTTCAGATTAAATATGTTTTTAACTCATTTCAAAGTGTTTTTAACATATTTTATTAACTGTTTGCTCATATTATAAGCTCTCTTTCCTATTTTGTTTTATCGAGTTTTACATCTGGCTGAGATAATTTTATAAATATTAATTCTTTAATATTTATAATATACTTTAATTTTACCATCTTGGATCATTTTGGTAAATTTAATTGTAATTTTTATTTTATATATATATATATATATATATATATATATATATATATATATATATAAAAGAGCTAATAGTTAATAAAACATGTTAGAAAAATCTTTGAAAAAGAGTTAAAAACATATTTAATTTGAAAAGCAAACACTAAATAAGTGGATAGTCCTTAATCCGCGGAGTTTCGAAAAATATATTCTTTCTCATCAAAGTGTATTTGCAAAGGTATTTAATGAAACTACAAGTAAATCATAGATCTTACTTGATAACAAAAAGTGAAGCAGAGGAAATAGCGTGAAGAAAAAAGTGATTTCACGTGTGTGTGTGTGTGTGTGTGTGTGTATGTGTGTGTGTTTGTGTGTGTGTGTGAATGGAAATTTTAAATATCAAAGTTTAAGTATACCTATAATCTATTAAAATGTAGGAATGAAATAGCAAACGAATGTATACAATGAAAAAAGGTTTCCTTCGAGATAGAATATAAAAACGCACGTGTTACGAAAAGCTCACCTATTAATCGCATACACTCAAAAATGCAGAAAAAAAATAGAAAATAGGAGTTAGCCGACCATGTATCTGAGTGAAGCCCGAAAACAGTAAGTCGTGAGGGTGAATAATAATGGTTCTGATTGGTTTTCAGAATGTGAAAGATTATATATAATTATTTCCCCAGTCAAACAACGTCGTAGCCCACAAGAGCCATGACAGCCAACGAACCGGAAGTCCAAGACTCGAGTTTTGCCCTCATTTGGGCTTATCAGTCAGACATATGCGCACCCGGGATTTGAAACCCGAGCCCCTTGCATGCTAGGCAAACACTCTGCCAACTGAGCTCAGCTTGTGGGCTGTGACGTTGTTTGACTGGGGAAATAATTATACACACACACACACACTCACACACACACACACAGACACACATCTTATAGACACACAACGGTCCTTATCTATGAAATTCTTTATTTGACCAATCAACTCTGGTGTTCTGACTTCTTTACTCCTCCCACACCTCTAATTATCCCTCACAGACTCCTGTCCTTCCTTGAATCTTTTAACAGAATTTTATTGCATATCGTTCTTCTAAAGTGTTAGCATATCCAGGTTGCATTTTGGAAATTCACCAGCTGCGATAATCAGGCTTTAGTAGCATGTATTCCAATTCTTGCTGTAGCTTTTTATTTGAACCTGAAATTATAAAATCACGGCAAAAGTGTATAGCAATCGTATACTAAATTTTCAAGCGTCCGCGACAATTTTAAATGTCTATACAAAGAAGTCTGGAAACTTATTGAAGGCACATCGTATATATATATATATATATATATATATATATGCGCGCGCGTGTGTGTGTGTGTGTGTGTGTGTGTGTGTGTGTGTGTGTGTGTGTGTGTGTGTGTGTGTGTGTGTGTGTGTGTGTGTTTAGAGGTACAGACTTTAAATACAGTTTTAAAAATAATGAGCGGAAGTCTCTCGAGAGCTCTTTCAGCTATCATCTCATCAGGAGAAAATCGATAGCGTAAAAATAATAATACTATGTCGAAAGTAAAGAATTCTGATGGGGAACTATTGAATGTGCCAAAATTACGGGGACACCAAAATAAAGTTTATTACCGTTTAAAAAACGATTAAAATAATGGCACAACGAGGAAAAAAAAAACGGGAGAAAAGATTCACAGTTCCCTAAAGAGAAACAATGCGTTAGATGTTTCTTTCTGCCGGCAAAAGAAGGTTTCCGCACCGCAATATATATATATATATATATATATATATATATATATATATATATATATATATATATATATATATATATAATCGATAATTGCACAACGTCTATATTCCAAATTTCATGATGCTGACCATCTTACAATTTATTCCTTTAATTCAGCTGACATTCACACTTTCTGACATTATCTTTTTCGTAGCACAACATTATTCATTTACTTATTATATTAATGAGTGAATCTATTTTGCCCTTAACTCATCAAAAGAAATAGCAACAATCAATCCACCAAAAAGAAAAATTCGTTAGGCATGAATACAAAATCCGAAAATTGGAAAGAATTTTGGAAGTCAGTTGTCAAGAATTGTGAATGTCAACTGAATTAATGGAATAAATTGAAAGATAGTCAACACAACGAAATTTGAAATATAGACTTCTGTCATTTATTCATTATATGCTCTGTAATTACATTGAGCTGCTAAAATAAGGATTGTTAGTTGTTTTTTTTTTTTGTTTTTGCAATACTTTTTTTGAATAAATTATACGAAAGTGCATTATTACCTAAATGCAAGTTGGGAAAATTTTTCTTTTTGACCAATTTGATACCCTCTTAATGTGGAGCGGTATACGTACTGTTTTTAAAATATAATTATCCAATGATACGTGTTTCGTTGTCTTCGTGTTTCAGCCACTCTGATGAGTAGTAGACGACGAAATACGTGTCAGTGGATAATTATATTAAATAAGGATCAGTATATATAAAAAGGGAAATATAAGTGAATAAAAATATTACCACAGAAATATATATATATATATATATATATATACACACACGCACATATATACATATATATATATATACAGGTGTGTATATATATATATATATATATATATATATATATATATATATATATATATATATATATTAAATCCCCGAAACAGTGTTTCATGGTAAACAACTGATGATCCCTTGAAAAAAAAAATTGGTATTATAGTAAATTCGAGAGAGTTGATGCAGTGATTGCAGGGGATTAAATGACTTACTGACTGGATGGTTTTTTAACGAATGATAAAAAGTAATTTTTTGTATAGTTTTAAAGGTTAAAAACTTCAAAGACTATATATATATATATATATATATATATATATATATATATATATATATATATATATATATATATATATATATATATTAGGTACAGGGGAAATGGACGAATAAAGATGGGGGAGGGCTAGTTTAACAGCTGATTTATCATAATTTTTTGTAGGTTTCCGACTACTTTCTGGTTGTATTTGAAAGACTAAAGTTTATTTCCAAAGAGGAAAAAGTATTTGCACAAAAAAAGTTATGAAATTTTTTTTCACGGCGAGCTAACCAATTCAGCTAAATTTTGAGGTTAAATAAATTCATTGTAAAAATCCTTTAAAAGATAAATAATAGTTTCCTGGGTTTATTTCAAGGATAATTAGTAAAGGAAACACCAAAAATATTGAATTAAATTTTAAAAAAATAAAACACTTTGTTTTTACAAATAGTTGCTTAATCAGCTCAAAAAGCGAGGGAGTCTGCCTTTCGCAAAATCACAACAATTAGAGTTTTGTAAACACGGATATACGGAAGCCTAAAATTTCAGCCCGTTGAAAGGCTGTTTGAAATGACATTATATTATTCAAAGAAGGAAGGGTGTGCTAGTTTTCTTTTTTCCCCAGACGTGCATCCGCACATTCCTATCCTGAAAGTTTGTATCATTTTTACCATTTTTTTAATTTAATCATTTTTCTATATTCCTGTTTTTTAATTAATTTTTTTAAAATTCTTGTTCAAGATTATATAAAAATTATGTTAAGCCGAGAGTTTAACATTCATGCAAGCTAGGAAAATATTTAAATCTTACATATAAAAAAATATGCGAAAACTGTCATTTTAAAAAAAGTGGAAGTATTTTTTGCGATTCTAATTTTTGTGTGAAAATATTAAATAAACAATGCTTAATCCAATGATAATATCGGTAGTTCGAGAAATTAATTTTTCTGCGAGTGATATCGAATTCATTAATACGAACTTACGAGGCTTTTTTCGTAATGTTAATGTAAAAATTTAAATACTTTTTTTTAATTGTCATACTTTACGATGCTTTATTTAAAAAATATATAAAACCAAAAATAAATGCATTCATTTTTTTACGACTGAAACCCATAACTTTAATAAAGGTATTTTTTGTTTGAACAAAATAATACATTTTCACTAAGATTTAAATAAAAATAATGTGTTCATTATATATCGTGATCATTATTTGATAAATACTGTAAATTTCAGTAAAATTGGTTAATTTCCTGATTTTTGGTGAATTTTGAAGTAAAGAGAGGGGTCAAAATGTTTATACGTTTTGAGCATCGGAATTCATTTTGCACGTACCATATATATATATATATATATATATATATAGTACATGTATATAAGGTACATGCAAATAATAATATATGGTACATGTATATAACGTACATGCAAATAATAAGATTTCGTAAATTTAGGTATATTTTAACGAATTTTAAAAATAGCCTCATTTCCTTCAACCCACTTCTGTAACCACTTAACAACACCGTCATACAAAGAAAGAGAAGGAAAAACAATACAATTCTATTAACATTCGCAAAAGGGAAAAAGGTAAACGTTGGTTGGCAAACAATGGGAGGTAACTCCTTTATCGTTTCAGTTATGACGGCGTGACTATAACTACAACCTTTTAAGGCTTCATGTCTATCTAGTTTTTTTGTTTGTTTTTTTTTTTACTATAGTTAAACGTGCGTTTTTCCCAGTAGTTTTCGATCTGCTATCTTTAATTTTCATAGTACAAATCAATCTTTCAACAAACT
>NC_136484.1:33996147-34003647 GCF_053919585.1 Euprymna scolopes | reverse complement strand
ATATATTTACTTACAAGAAGTGAACTGTTGAAGCAAATATAATACTCGCATGCACATGTCTCAGTTTCTTTCTTTCTGTTTGTTTGTTTGTTTGTTTGTTTACTTTTTACCTCAATTTTTAAAGGTATATAACGTTACGTTTAATACAGGGGAACGCCGGATATATCTGCCAGTAATAGTATAGATGTTAATTCAGAGATATACAAAATAATTAACGATTTAAAAAAAAAATAAAGATAAAAATAATTAATAAATTTATAATATTCAAACATCGTACATTTTTCTACTACATACAGGATGTCTGGAAAATGTACTCACGCTTTGAATGTCGGTAAAATCTTTATTTATGAAATAGATAAGTGAAATACAAAATCCGTCTTCCAATAACGTTAAGGAAAAACTGTTGTTCTTCAAACTGAGTTGATTTCCTGTCACGCTGTGATTAATTAATAACACCTGCAACATAAAAAAAAAATTGCAGCATTTTGCTGACAGTGAAAGTGTGAATGAATTTTTAGACACCCTGTATATTTGTATTGTTTATTGAAGATTTAGAAAAATAACCAAAAACAAATATAGCACCGAACACGTAAACAGGTGCACGTAATTGAAACAAAATATGCGCGTGATTCTGTCTACACACAATCAAATTTAAAGATACTGTAATAGAAATGTACTCCGATAAACTCAAAGCGTTTGTTCCCCCCCCTCCAACTTACTGACTTCTTACTAACCCCACAAGCAGCAAAATCCTGCCTCTTCACTGTTAAGGTCTCTAGACACAAGAAAGCCTTCTATTATATAAATCTCCCTTGTCTGTAGTTGTTTCCGTATAGGTATGTATGTTTGTATGTCTGGCTAAAACTTATAACACACGCCACCAACATTGACAAAATTGGTATCGTTTAAAAGCTCAGTCTCTTGGTCGACAAATATCCAAAATTGATAAAAAATATTTATTTTTTCGCCATAAACTTTACTGTTTTCTACAAAGAGGGGTTACTATTTTCGTCGACAGTTTTGCAAAGTGATTATTCACGCCTCGCGACATCGACGTATGGTTAAAAACTATTATTTCGAACGCCACAAGTCGTGTGGGCGAGACGACTAAATGGTTTCTTTTTCTCACCACCTTTTCCTCTTTGGGTTACAGGTTCGATCCTGCCTGCCTGCTAACTACTTCTTTTTTTAATTTTTTTAGTGCTCGCATCGGTACTCGCTGCTATTTTAATTTTTCTTAAGGGGTTGGTTGATTTTTTTTTCTTTTAGGGCTTTGTTGATCAATTATTGGGGGGAGGGTCGCTCGCACGGTCGCTCGCACGGATGCTCGCTGCTGTTTTCATTTTTTAGGAGACTTTGAAACATCTTTGTTGATCTTACCATAAAAACTTTCCATGCCCGGGCAACGCCAGGTACCCCCGCTAGTCTACTATAATTGTTTCTTCTCTCAGACCATTTGACTTAACAAGTACTTACATGTAGGGGTTTAAATGTAACGTGACAAGAAATCTCGTTATTTAACTCCCAAACAATCCACTGTCAGTCATGATCCTAAATAGTAGCTTTTTACGACTAAGTCGCAATACACGTTGTTTGTGGCGAAAAACTAAAATAAAACAATAAAAGAGTTATGGCTTTGGGCAGCTCCAAAATAACAACATTTAAGAAAAAATGAAATTTAAATAAAATACTTAAAACATTTTAAAATTCAAACATGCAACAGTTTTTGCTTATATTAAGGCAATAGGGTTGAAAAGTTTACCAGATAAAAGCAAATGTAAACTTAAATCTAATATAAATATTAATATTTATATATAATAGTAATCCCAACCAGATAAAAAAGCACTATACATCCACAATAGGAATAAGAGAGTGTCATAAGGAAAAGAAACCAAGACTGTAAATGAAAAAAACTTTAGAAATCCTTAATTCGCAGAGTTTCAAAAATGCTATTCTTCTCTTCAGAGGAAAGAAAAACATTAGCAAATTACGTCAGTTTTCCATTAGACACATGACCAGTGATGGAAGCAAGTTTGCTGGTAAACCTTTAGTGACTGAAACTTAAAATGTAACCTTATGTTTTTTTAGGTTTGTGTATTCTTTGTCTTACATAGAAGAATAAAAATATTTTGATCTGAAACTCAAATATTTCACGTCATAAATTTTTAAATTCATTGAATGACTAAAACATTGATATATATATATATATATATATATATATATATATATATATATATATATATAAAATGGGTTAAGAAATTTCAACGAAAGAAAGATGTATATTTAAATAAGGGAGTAGTCACCAACAATGTGTAATTTTTAACATTATTTTATTATTCCATGTCTTGGTTTTTCATTGAGAATTATGTTTGGATCATTGTAATAATGTTTTTAAATCATTGAAATCGTTTTTCAAATGAACTACTAAAATGCCATTTTTACATCTCCAACACATTTGAAAATAATTTCTGACGAGGACGCTTCACAGACCGTCTGGAACGCGTAAAAACGATTTCAATGATTTAAAAACATTATTACAATGATCCAAACATAATTCTCAATGAAAACCCATGAAAAAAGACATGGAATAATAAAATAATGTTAAAAAATACACATTGTTGGTGACTACCCCCTTATTTAAATAAATATATATATATATATATATATATATATATATATATATTATCTTCATGATTTCTTCGTGCATTTCCTCTTAAACACTGCCACATTTATTGCTATTCCATCTCACCTCCTCTCCTTTGTCATCATTTTCTCTTCATCATCTGCTCACTTATATCATTTCTGCTAATCATCATGAATCTTCCCCGGCAACAGCATCATCATCTTTAGCATCATCAATAATCTATACTGAGATTCAATTGTCAATTAATCAAATCTTTTGATACATATAGAACATACATCAATTTTTGTTGATTTTGACACAAAAAGATTATTAGAACAATTGAAGCATAAAAATTATATTAGATTTTACGATGTTCAAGTCTATATAAATTTATTTTGACAACTTTTTTTAATAAAAAAAAAAATAGCCACATTTTTTAAACTCCATGGAATAAGGAAATAATTCCCTCTCTTGCTGTCTTTGTTTTATGAATAATCAATGTTTGTAAATCATAATTTGTATAATTTTATCTCCCCTTATCTGTTAATGCTCTATCTCGAATATTGAGCATTTAAGTGGGAATGTGTGTGAGGATACTTCTCAACCTATATACTCAACGTATTTTTGATCTACAGACTTGAAATTTAGTAGACAGGGTATTCAGACACGTGGAAAACATTTTAATCGTTTTCTTTTTTTATCCCGAGAAAAGAATTTCTAAGGAGTCAGAATTTAATATTTCGTACTAAGGGGGTCATCGGATGTTTATGTTTGTCAACTGTTTCATGAATGCGCCTACACGACCGTGAAACATGACAGATTTTTTTTATGTAAAGAATAAGTAATTTTGAAAACATGTTTTAAATATCATGTCAAACTGGTCTAATGGTTATCGTACTTGACTTAGGTCTTTTTTTTTTAGTTACAAGAAGTGAACTGTGTAAAAAAACATAATGCACATGTCCCACTTTCTGTATTATATATATATATATATATATATATATATATATATATATATATATATTATATATATACATAAAAGTGAAAGTGTCTGTGTGTGTTTGTGTGTTTGTCTGTGTACATTTCCCTACGCAATAACTCTGTCAATTTTTAGTCTACAGACTCGAAATTTGATATACAGCGTACTGAGATTTGGGAAAATCGATGTGATTGTTCTTTGGCCAGAAATTTTGCTGTAAAGACGTCAAGTTTACACGATTTGACCTTTGAGAACTCTACCAAACTCCTCCGCCAATTTTTGGTCTAAACACTTAAAATTTTAGATATAGGTTCCTAGGACATTGATCTAACTTAATAACTTGATTTGAGCCCAAAACAATAATTTTTAAGGGGTTATAATAGGGGTCAAAGTTTAAAAAATTTACCTTTTCTTTTTCTTTTGGCTGAGCATACACCTCCAAACACCCAGGCAACGCCGGGCACTCATGCTAGTATATCTATAAAAGTGAAAGTGTCTGTGTGTGTGTGTGTGTTTGTGTGTCTGTCTGTGTACATTTCCCTACGCAATAACTCTGTCAATTTTTAGTCTAAAGACTCGAAATTTGATATACAGAGTACTGAGATTTGGGAAAATCTTTGTAATCTGTTTTCGGCTAGAAATTTGGCTGTTAAGAGTCAAAGTTCAACGATTTGATCTTTGAGAAATTTACCAAACTCCTCCGCCAATTTTTGGTCTAAACACTTGAAATTTTAAATATAGGTTCCTTGGACACGGACCTAACTTCATAACTTGATTTGAGCCCAAAACAATAAATGTTAAGGGGTCATAATAGGGGTCAATTTTAAAAAAAATTGACCACTATTTTTTCTTTTTTCTTTTTTTTTTGCTCAACATACGCCTCCAAACACCCGGGCAACGACGCGCTTAAATGCTAGTATAAAATATATTTATGCATACTTTACAACCAGGCAACGCCGGGCGGATTGCTAGTATGTATATATATATTGTATCGTTCATTAAATATTTTTTTAAAATAAACTAAATATCTCAAATTCACGACATATAAACAAGTGCGTAATCTTGTCTGCACACAATCAGCTTTAAAGAGGAACAAAAGAGAAACTAATTTATTTTTTGCGGACTATTATCCTCATCTTTTTGGTTGTTTTTTCACGACGCTTCGGCCAACTATTCATCTGGCCTTCGTCAGGTGGTAAGCGTGACGGGATAGGAACTCCGAATCTCCTAACTGCCTTCCATAAGTGTTGTCGTCTATGGTTCCAGGTGAGAATTGTCTGAAGATAGCGGTTTCAATCCTACTCGAGGCCGACCAGAGGCTTACTTGGCCAAAACCGTGGTGAGATGACAACAACCATGGAAGGTAGTAATTGCTGAGAATGCAGTCAGGAGATTCGGAGTTCCTGTATCGTCGCGGTTATCACCTGACAAAGGCCAGAGGAATAGTTGGGTGAAGCGTCGTGGAAGAACAACAACTAAGAAAGATGTGGATAATAGTCCATAAAAAATAGGTTAATAAATAATACTCATCTCAATGAATTCTAATTAAAATAATATATGAAAAAGAAACTCTAAACATTCCGATAAACAACTGATTTCACTACCTCCACTTTAACCTCAATGACTTGGTCCCCATTTCTTTGTATTTAAGTCGTTCTAATTGCCTCACATTTCTCTAAAAAAACATAGAGATAGAAAAAGTAAGTCGCCATAATTATTGGGAGTAGGAATGGGACGCAGTTGACCTTTTGTTGAAAATCAACGCTATTCTGCATAGTTTGTCGTCGATATGACCAGCATGATTCATTGGAACGATCCGTGTCTTTTCAGGGTAAAATGTCATAAATTACCGGCTTGTACAACCATTGTATAAGAAGATGACTGTTCAGTTGTTTGTCATGCTTGACTATTCACAAAATACTGATCAATTTTCCAGGTTGCTATTTTCCAATGTTTTGTTTACAAAATTTTTACATATCTGATAATTGATTGGCACGCGTTAATAAGTTTCTAATAATTTCTTTCAGGATACAATTTCGAAATATACTGATAATACCGAACTTGAATAAATACGAATAATGTTAGTAATTGTCTGTATTTTTGAGATGAGGTGTTTTCATTGATTGAGATTCCTCATCTTGGTTGCTATGGTCACAACGTTTCGGGCAAAACGGCCAAAACGTTGTGACCATAACAACCAAGATGGGGAAATCAGTCCGACAATCTCAATCAACGAATAATGTTGTTGCATGAGTTAAAAGTCGGCCGTATTGCTCCCAAAATTGCCATCAATACAACTAGGGAGAAAATAGATCATGAGCAACCATACGAAGGTTGGATAAGAAATTGTATAGTAATAAAGTGACACCGGAAAAGGTAGAGCAACCATGCACCTTTCACAATTATAGAAAAAGCTGACGTCAATAACCCCGTACTTACAGAGTCTCTGACCATGAGAAGTACCAAAACTCAATAACTAAATATTTATATTACTTGTATTGACCGGACTATTGTTCTCATCTTGGGTGTCATCTGTGTCCAACGTTTCAGTCGGATTGGCCTTCGGCCGTCCTTAGGCATGTTGGCTGTTGTTTAGAAAAGAAAAGAGAAAAGTTACTGGCTCCATAGATATTTTCGTATGTTTTGAGTTAGTCTCTATTTTACGGTCATTGTTTCGTATTTGTGAAAATATTGGTTGATAAAGGTGGAGGGCAACTCTAATAAAGATCGGCCGGGGATTATCTCCTTTCCATCGCCAAAATTTTAAGGGTGTACAATATTTGATTTTTCTACAATTATAGGCTCCCAAATGCTACTAATCTCTAGGCATGGTCTGCTTAGTAGTTTTTTGGGGTTTTTTTAGAATATGTGTTGCATCCTTGAGTCACCTGACTATCCACTTTGCATCCTTATCAATTATTTTGGCCTCATTCCACAAAGGGAAGTGTATTCTTTTTTCTTTTATATGTGATCAGCTAGTCCTGACTTTTCAACCTCTCCCCATGTCACGGTTTTACGGTGTTCTTCTAGCCTTACTTTTAGGGGGCGACCGACTTCACCTTTTTATAGGTTCCCTCATTTATATGAGATCTGATATACAGTTTCTTTTGTCAAGAGACTTTCGGTCGGTGGTTTGACTCGTACTAGGTGCTTTTTGAGAGTCAAATCACGCTTGCATATTGTTCTAATGTCATATCAACTGCATATCTTTTTGGACAGGTCCTTTATGTATGGTGTGCACACTATGGCAAGTTTTTGGGTATTGTCCTTTAGTGTTTCGTTTAGGTTTTCTAGAGCCGATGTAACGACTCTCAGAGTAGTCATTTCGGTGGAGGGTTATTCTTCGGTTGCAACTCCTCCTGATATCTGTTGTTGCTACATATTGTTCTGGCACGGTGTTGTAAGCCCCGGACGATTCCTTTTTAACTTTATGTAGATGGTATGTGTTGCAATTCAGATACTGTTCCGTGAATGTTAGTTTTCGATATATAAAAGATACAAAATTCTGATCTGTGCAAGATGAGAACAATAGTCCGATCAACACAAGTAAAACAATCAGTCGTCATCTAAAAAGATCTTCAATAAATAAATGCTTGATTTCTAAGATCAATCATTATTTCGGAAACAAACTAAAAAATAGTCCATTTAAATAATCTATGTATTTTATGTTTTTATATTTCGGTACAGATAACCATTTTTTTCGTGTAAGACTCATTCTATAACAGTCAAAATAACAAATTAACAGGTATTCTCTTTTATGAAAATCGTATTCGGAATGGAAACGAATCCAGTTGTTTCGGTCTTCTTTTGCTTTAAGTCATTAAATAAAGAGAATGGCCAGAAGAAATAAGGGAAAGAAACTCCATTTTGATTGTGTAAGCAACTAAATTTTTTGTCT
>NC_136484.1:33986147-33993647 GCF_053919585.1 Euprymna scolopes | reverse complement strand
CTTCCTTCATAATTTTATCTGTTCATATTTGACTTTTAATTGAAATATTCTAGTGTTTACATCAATTTAAAAAAATAACTTCAAATTGAGGAAATAAAAAGAAAGATGCCCTTAAATCTGGTCGTACTAGAGTTACTTCTAACAGGGAAGACAATTCTATCAAGATCCGTAGCCTAAGAAATAGATTTGAAACGGCTCCCCAAATTCAACAACAATGCAATCTTGTTAAAAAGTGCTCTCTTTCTACTGTCAATAACAGATTAAAGGAATTTCATTTGCAAGGATATGTTGCATGACGCAAGCCAATGATTTCTGTAAAGAAAAGAAAGCGCCGTCTGGACTTCGTCAGATGCAATGAAGATCGTGACTCTTCATATTGGTTAAAAATGCTTTTTGGCGACGAAAACAAGTTCAATAGGCTAGGCAGTGATGGTAGGCAGTACGTTCATCGGAGGGAAGACGAAGAATTTTATCATAGGTGCTCAGTTTCAATGCTGCAAGGTGGTGGACGTTCAGTGTTGATGTGGGATATTATCAATATCAATGGTCCAGGGTCTATAGTTCGCTTGCAAGGTCGAATTAATTCGACCAAGTACATTAATATGTTGACTGCGCATTTCCTACCCTACTTTGGTTGGAATTTGGATGATAATCCCATCTTCATTCAGGATAATGATCCTATTCACACAGCTGGGAATTTTAAGAGGTTCCTGGAAGAGCATGATATTCCGTGTTTAGATTGGCCTGCACAATCTCCAGACCTCAATCCTTTCGAAAACATATGGCATTACATCAAGCAACAGCTACGCAGTGACAAAATTTAAAATTTGGAAGAATTTTGGACAAAAATTAAAGAAAAGTGGGATGCCCTTTCCCCGGAGTATTGCTGCAGTCTAATTCAAGGAATTCCCAAATAATTGCAGGCTGTCAAATTGCAGAAAGGCTATACTACTAAATATTACCTAGTTCATTATGTTCCTGTTGTATTTGTGTTGCATGAATGTCCTAAAGTTACATTTAAATAACAATTTTCCATTGTGCGGACTTTCTTTTTGCCTCCTCAATTTGAAGTTATTTTATTAAATTGATGTGAACACTAGAATATTTCAATTAAAAGTCAAATATGAACAGGTAAAATTATAGAAGAATAAAAGGCCAATCAAATGAGGTATAGTTTGTTTAAACAGTTACATTAAATTTAGCTTACATTTGCAGTTTTTTTTTAAATTACAAGTGCGGACTTTCTTTTTGCCTCCTGTGTATATATAAGTTTAAAAAGGTATATATTGAAATAAAGCTACACAGAATTTTCCGCGTTTTATCCTCGTGAGGATCCGTCAGACTATTGCATAGAGTCAATCTTACTTCGATTTTCTATATATTCACGTGGTGCTGAGTTTGCTACTTAGCCAATGATGTTTTTTTGTTATTCACAAACCCATTTATCGCAGCGAATGGTCACGCGTTTATCAGGCAGATGTTCTTTTGACCTTTAACTTACCCCTTGCTTTGTTCTTTTTTGAAGGAACGGATTTCTCTTTGTGCTAGAAAGTAACCTAGTTTTAATCATGGCGTGTTCAGTTATATTTCTCTTACAATTTTGTTCATAATAGTTGTTTATTATTATTATTATTATTATTATTATTATTATTATTATTATATCTATCTATAATAATTGTCAATAAATATTAATATTTTTATACTTACAGGCACTAGTGGTTCATGTTTACGCAATCATCAGTGCTGATTAGGAGATTCGAACTCAGTCAATAAAGTCACCCTGGGATTTGTGGGCTAGCGTTTTCCTCTCGGCCACCGGAAATAAACATTTAAATGGAAATTTAAATTGAAGTATTTATGAAGCCGTATAAGAGGACATTCCCTCTCTCTCTCTCTCTCTCTCTCTCTCTCTATATATATATATATATATATATATATATATATATATATGTATAAAACTACCAGTGACCCGTTGGGTCAGTATGTTCTATTAGCTATGGAATTCATGTATGAGCATGACACTTGTGACGTAAAGAAAATAGTTGTTTTTTTTTACATAACAGAAACATTTCTATGAAAGTATATTAAAATGAAAAAAGAATATAGATAGAGTTCTATGAATAGTTCTGTTTATTATAATCGATTATTTTTTTAACAAAATTTTACAGTTACTGAATTATAAGTGGTTGGCCATACTTATAGGTAAATATGCACTGAACAGATACCATAATACTTATTATAGTTAAATTCAAATTTTGATATATCTGCTTTTTTTTACATCGTTCATTTCTGTATTACATTTAAGTTATTTTAAACCCCACTCTTCCCATGTTATATAATAATTTCGAAATAATATATATATATATATATATATATATATATATATATATATATATATATATATATATATATATATATATATATGCACAGAAAGTAATGAACAGTACATAGAGCCCGAGCAAATCCGGGCTAAAGTGCTATTATAATATATACTTATATAACACACAGAAACGTTACTGTTATATTCATTAGAGAAATCATCAGGCTTAATGCTTGATTCACATGTTACGCTTGTTTTTATAGTTAAGTATTATTCACATTAATTTTCAACTAATCAAACTCTTTAATGTATTAAACCATCACTATCTGTTTGTTTACTTAACCAATAACTTTTGCTTGCTTTGTTTTAAAGTTTGAAGAGTTCTACATTTCGACGTGTGTCAGATATCTTTCGTTCTTGCTCGCCCCTTATATCAACTGCCTTCACACCTAGTCCAGGGCAATTTTCAATTAAAAAAGCCCTTTATGTACTTTTTATTGTCTCAATTACAACATTTTAAAATTCCAGAGATTTTATTAAAAGTGGTTGTTCCGTTACAACTCCATTTATTGTAAGCTCCTCTCGCGTAGACAAGTTCTTGGAACTTTGTTCTTTTTTACAATTTCAATGAAAGGCGTTCCAAAATTAATGCCTCCTATTTTTTATTCTGGCCGCATGTATCCGAAGGGATTGCAAATTGCATTGTTATGATGACTGAATTTATGCATTCCTGTCCCGAAAGTTCCCCCCTCTCACTCTCTCTCTCTCTTTCTCTCTCTCTCTCTCTCTCTCTCTCTCTCTGTTGTAGATATTGACGGTGTAAGACTCTCAGTAAGCAACCACTGTCATGGACGTGCGTCAGAAGCAGAGGTGCATCATTGAATTCCTGGCAAAAGTGACTATGTAGTAAAATAAATTCTGGATCACAAAAGGTCGCTGTTTTAATGGTAACACTTATGTTTTCGTAGATCTTCAACTTTTGAGTAAAGAAATAAGAGACATTACTTTTGGAAAGACACTCGTATGACAAAGCGATCTCAGGACGCCTATGCTCAGCTATCATTCATCGTTGGTAAAAGTACATTGAGAATGGTGGCAACCATGTAGAAAAAATAAATTATGGAGAACAAAAGGTCGATCGTTTTAATGGTTCCATTCCTTTCTTCGAAACTCTTCAACTTTTTTTAGTTAAAAAAAATAGGAGGTTTTACTTTTGCAATGACCCTCGGAAATTTAGATATACTTGGGTACTTATTGCAGAATAAGTTTTGTGATATCGTCTTTCAGGGCAGTTTTCGTAAAACGCCGAAAGGTGCTGAAACACTGAGCCAATAAAATCGCAGGAGCCAAAGTCATTTAAGAAAACATTTGTTTGCTACTATTTTTTTATTATAAAAAATAAAACTAAATATTTATCTCGATTTGAAAAAAAAATTTTTAAATTATGAGAAAAATATTTGTTTGTTTTCAATTCTTTGTTATTCAAAAAATAATTATTTATTCATGAACTTACCTTACAACGAGTGTTTTTCTTTTCTTCATTTGAATTTCAATCTTCTTTACGTTTCATAAAAATTGTTCCATAATTATTCATAATATTTCTTCGTGACAATGAAAAGAATGTTTTATTTTCTAATTAATTTGTCATTGAATTATTTTCGTAATAAAAGAAATAATATTTTTCATTAAAAACACAGTCATTGTTTATGCAATAGAGAATTCACAGAACATTAATTCGGAACCTTTCCGCGTGTTACGTAAATTGTACGGAATGTACCGACAATATCCTGCTTTTTATTCTACATTTGTGTATATTTTTTCAATGACACAGTCTATCATAAGATAACCTCAGCGAGAAATCTTTGATATATTCTACGTAGACATTTGCTGAATTAATGAATTTCATATTTTTGTTAGGTTTTTCGGCATCTCATTGACATTACAAATCATAAACATATGTGACATAAAAGAAAAACAGTTTTTATTAGATTTTAGAATCCTTACACAAATATTAGTTTAATCTGCGTATCAAACTCGTTGGTTAATTTTAAAAAATTGCAAACATCAAAGGAAACGTTTCTGATTTTTTTTTTTTTTTGTAAGATGAAGATTGGTTATTCGTATTATTTGGATTCATCGGACTACTGTGCTCATCTTGAGCTTGATTTTCACAAAGTTCCGCCCGATGTAACCTTCAACTTTCTTCAGATGTATCTTGTCGAACTCGGGAATGTTTCTGTTGAACTTGGGAATTTGGACAGAATTTTTGAACCCTTAATTTACTTCATGCGGGTAGCATACTCTCGTTCGATCAGCCATGACTGGATAGAAGTCCTAAGCAATTCACATTAGTAATTTCTGGTCGCCCACACTGAGGATTGAACCTTCAACCTTCAGGAGAATATCACTTTTTACAAATTGATTTTTCCAAGTATTCTAACGCCTGCGCTACGGTTCCTTGCGAATTTAACAGAAACATTCCCAAGTTCGACAAGATACACCTGAAGAAGGTCGAGTTACATCGACCGAAACGTTGTGAAAATAACACTCAAAATGAAAACAGTCGCTTGGTGAATCTAAATAATGAAAGGAAACATCTAAAAGTTTAGTTAAACATTTCACTGATGGCAGAAATGAATTAAGATATTGATGTAAAATATTTTGGTCTTATTAAAGTTTAAGTGAATCGCGTAATAATTTACAGACAAGACATTTGTGTTTTTGTAGACTTTATCATTAACATCCATGATGATGTTAAACTTTTAAAAAATTATTCATGTTTTCCCTCATCCTTTCTTTATAAGTCTGTATCACTCTTTAAAAGTAATACAATTTAAAACAAGGAATACAAAACATTGATGAAAATAGTAATCCAATATTTTACCTGTTTGTATATTATTTTATTTTATTTTTTTTTGCGGACTGTTATCCTCATCTTTATAGATGTTGTTATTTCACAACGGTTCAGAAAACTAATCCTCTGACCTTCTTCAGGTGGTTAACTGGGCCAGAATAAGAATGCTTGTACCTGTATTCCCAGTAATTACTGCCTTCCATAGTTGTTTTCTCACCACCCTTCGGCCCGTTACGCAATGGATAGAGGCGTCGAGTCTCTACGGTTTCAGGTGAACATTGTCTGAAGAAAGAGGTTTCAATCCTACCCAAAGCAGGCCAGAGGATTCGTTGTCCAAAACAAGGTGAGACAACAGCAACAAATATGGAAGGCCGTAAATACTGGGAGTACAATTACAAGACTCAGCATTTATTAACCATCGCGGTTAATTACCTGAATAAGGCCAGATGATGAATTGGCCGAAACCCGGTGAAAGACTAATATCTATGAAGATGACAATAACAGTCCGCAGAAGAAAAAAAAAGAAAAGAATACACAAATTATGAAGCCTCATCTCAAAAGAATTGCAAAGAATAAATATAATATATAATTGTTCGTGTTTGTATGAAAATAAATGAGACAAAATACATTCGTCAGGTTTATGCAAAAAGTTGTGGTTGTTGCGCGTTTATATATACGCATATGCTATTGGATTTTTTTGTTAGCCATTCAGCTTTCTAGTTGCCACCGCGCCAATCCTAATCAGTCAATGGGCAGGCACTTACATGACAAAGGCACAGTTGACCTCTGGATCACCCCTTCTCTTTATGTGTTTATGGAAAGGGTAGATAGGTGCATAAACCTGACGATGTATTTTTTCGTTGTAGCAAGCTGGCCTACTTTTAGATGTAGTTGGATATGTTATTTTGTGGGTTTCTTTCTATATTTCGAATATTATGTTATACGTATATATATATATATATATATATATATATATATATATATATATATATATATATGAGAGAGAGAGAGGGGGGTGGAGAGAGTTCACAGGATATACTTTACTCTAAGATAGCAATACAAAATAAATTTGGAAATTGACAATAGCAATTCTTTCAGCCCATACCTAATCTTTCCACATAATGCCAATAGCAATTCTTTCTTAGAACTGCACGCCTGTGGAACTCTGTTCCGTCTGCCTGCTTCCCTCCGGACTACAACTTGGATGTCTTCAAGTCCAATGTTAACAAATTCCTAATGAACCGCCCCCTTAAGTAAACACTTCAGCAAATCTCCTCACTAACTTAATGTACTTGCAATAACCCTTATCCCTAAGTGGCTTCCGGGCCTTGATAAGTGGTGATCACTGTGTAAAAAAAAAATTGAAAATAAATAAAATAAAGAATAAAATAAAATAAGCATATGTCTTAATATATATATATATATATATATATATATATATATATATAACCAACATAATATTTGAAATATAAAAAAAACATTATCATCATCATCATCATCAATATATTCATCAATATTGAGATTATTATTTAAGTTGTTAGTTGTGAAGTGGTTGTTTATGGGTGAAACGGTAAGTAGAATAGTCGGCTCACTCATTGGGGCTGTATTTTGAGTAATTGATGAATAGAGGATTTCTATTATGGGGAGATTATTTCCAGTTATTTTAAAGGTGCTTCATGGTAACTCAGTAACAGTTCACTAATATATGACATTTCTAAGGATGCAATCGTTTCTGAGTAGGCACTTTTGAGTAGGCACTCAATTGTAGTTAGTTTTAGGCATTATGTGGAAAGATTTGGTCTGGGCTGATTTGAATTTTTGTTGTTTGAAGCTATTACCGTATGCGCTAAATTAGGCATTGTACAGTAAAAAAAATTAATTGATTTTTTATTAAATATGTTACTGTATCTGTGTGGTTACTTAAAGAAATGTTACAATCTTAAATTCTACAGTTATTGTTAAATGGAATAGATTGTTTTCTAGAATCCGACTTATTTTTAGTCATCTTATGCGTTATTATGGATGTTAGACGGCTAGTAATTGGATTATTGTAGTTATATTGTTGGGGTTTTTTTTTTTCATTATACCCTGAATTTTTAAAGGCGTTATCGAAGAAAGTTTGCATATATGTTGAAAGTTCTTTTTTATTTGCAGAAAGAAATGACATTTTTCTAGAGATAGAAGGCAATGTAAATGTTATAATACAATTAAGGTGATTGGAAAACTTGTAAACATAGAATAGATTCAAATTGGACTTATGGTAGGGGCTGTACGATTCTGAATTAAGGTTTTAAGGTTTTGCGTGGTATCAAGAAAATTATAAGCT
>NC_136484.1:33953647-33981147 GCF_053919585.1 Euprymna scolopes | reverse complement strand
CATGCTTCCTCACTTCCTCCATCTTTTGGTGTTATGTATATATATGCGTGTATGTGTGTTTATATGCATACATATATACGATGGTCGTTCCCAAAAATAGGCCACCTATTTTTTAACTTAAAAACCAAAATGTTGAAGCGCTATCAAGACGGGATTAGTACCATTAAAACAAGCGGTAATTTATGCCCCAGGATTTATATTTCGAGATAATCACCATTATTCTTAATGCAATTTTTGCTAACGATGAACGATGCCTCGGTTGTAAAACTCAAAGGCGCGCTTTGGCACTAACATCTCTGTGGCCAATCTGAAATCGACGGAGCAATCTCCTAGCTGTGCTTGCATCAACTGTATCGCCTTCGTAAACATTCAACCAATGAATGTTGATCAGTTCTATTTTTTTAACAAGGAGGAATTCACTGATTAATATCTGCTTCCGACGCACGTCCATGAAAATGGGATGCTTTTCTAGAATCTCACACCGTCAAATAAATATTCAAGCCATGAATCGATTCGGGCGGAATAAAAATAGAAGGCATTACTTTTTGAACTTGTATATATATAGGGGGTTGAGGTAGGAGATAATAAGGAGGAGAGAGACGAGTATTGACAATATTTCAGTTTTGAGCGTTAGGATACATTAGATTGTATTGTGTGTGTGGGGTAGCAGATTCAGGTAGGCGTGGGTGGAGATATATGGATATAGGGAGGGGGAGGTGGAGAGAGGACGCTAAAGAAAAGAAAAAAGCAGAACTGAGGAGAGGAGGGGGAAGTTTCAATTTTAAATTTTAACTGCCTTGTTCAGTAAGTTATATTAAGTATATCAGAGAGAGAGAGAGAGGAAAAGAGAGGGAGAGCGAGAGGGAAAGAGAGGGGGGAGAGAGGGGTCTCAGTAGTGTTACTTATAACTGGGAAGCATTTGATCTAGAACTACCGTAATGGCTATGATAACCCCCTATGGAAAGGGAGGGGGTTACGGATTACGGTTGGGGTTTCATAGAAATTACATAATGGGGAACCCTAATTAGTTGTTATACGTTTGTGCAAATAAAGCGTCCCACTATTGCCCCCTCATATTCCTTTGCCACCCGACCCGCACAAAGATGATTCGAGCAATGCCGGGTCTGTCTTTGTGTGTCTCTCTGTCTGTACATCTATAGGATGATATATTCAAAATGTCGTCGTGTCTGTCTGCTAACCTATCTATCAAACGAAATGTCGATACCAAAAGTATGTAGAAAATAAATATCAGTTCAAAAGAATATAAAAATTATTTATATTGTTAGATAAATCAAAGTTCATTTTTAGAGTCTCTTTTTGAGCCCAGTAAACGACGGGTACTTCTGCTAGTGTGTTTATATATATATATATATATATATATATATATATATATATATATATATATATATATATATATATATATATATAAGGAACTTTTCTCTGTGTGTGTCAGTTTGTTTGTGAGTTCGTTCTGTATGGACTCGATAACAGTGCGGCCGATTTTTATGAAATTTCATACGAATGTATTTGTGTGCCTTGCGGTGTGCTTAGAGTGTTTTGTGTCGGAATGTCTTCGATGTATAGATAAGCGATAAAAGATCAGAATTAACCCGATGAAAGAAAGAACTGACGATTTTGACCAAAGTTTACACCTCATGCAGCCTATCATTAGAAGTGCATTTGAGAAGTTTTATTATCACACAGACCGAGAGGCCTGACATATAAAATCAACAGTAGATTGCTTGATATGACGGGCAAGTTTGAAAGTAATGCTTTTGTTTAAAGCACAATAACACCATGATCACTGACTTTTTCATTTTAAACTTAAATTGAAGGCAACAAGTCACACAGAGAAGAAGATTGGGTGCGGCCAAGAAAAGTTTCGATGAATATTTTTTTATCGACGAAAACTTTTTTTTTCATAGAAACAACTATGAGTAAAAACTTTTTTTCGAAACAGTATCAGATAAGTGATGTTTTTTCCTATTAACGAAAATGTCGTCAGCTGATAGCTGTTTGCTAATTGGCTAATCGCGTCGGCGTTTTCAGCAGCTTATCGCAAACTGCCGGAAGGTGCCCACACGGCCTTGAGTCAGTTTCTAGATCAAGACCTCTCTCACATACACATAAGGAATAGCAATATTAGCACCCTTTTATAACATATTGCTAATATGAACGCTATTTCGTGACAAATTTGGTGCAATTACGTGATTTATATATGACTAACCAACGGACAGACAAAATATGCTCACTTTTTACATAGATTATTCATGTTATCTTTAACTCTGGCTCGGTCTAGTGTTATGAACTTTCTATGGATATTTACAAATAAATAGATCATAAAATTAAAAAATGCCATGTCTCGAAATACATCCCCAGTGGTATTCACTGCGGTCATCAACTGCCGATGGGCTGCCACGAATTTGGGAAAGTACGAATATAAGTAAATAGGAAGCCTATCTGGGCTCTGAAGCCATCTGGCCAATATCTTGACCTACTCAGACATGGTCAGCCTCCCTAGCCCACAAAATAAACATCTCCCACTGCTGAAAGCCCTAAGGCTATTTCGACCCGCTCCGTTAGTGGACACTGCTGGGTCTATTCTAATTTTATGTCTTTTCTATATTCTTTTTCTTATTTATTTTTTTTTTTCAATATGAAATGAATTCATCAAATCCGACAAATATTTGTACGTCATTTAGAGTGGTTTCATTTTTATGTCGCTTCCCGTTTCCAACCTACTCCTTTCAACCCATCCGGCGACTCTCCCATCAGAAACAGAAATAACATTGACTGGTCCAAAACTGCGAAGATTTAATCATAGATAGTGTCGGGGGAATAGTGTGTTCCGGGTCTTCATAGTCTTTATGACGTTACGGCCGCGGAGTTCATCGTCATTGCCGTCGTCGTAGTTGACATTTACACCGTCGACGTCATCGACGCCATCGCAACTGGCGCCGAACACGGACGCTGCCACCGCTTACGATCGCTAAACAGTTCATCAAATTCTATTGACCGCAAAAACCATTTCTGAAACTTCGCAGAAATTCTCAGACATCAATTCTGAAACGTATCAGAATTAAGACGACGAAACTTTACGTATCGGTCGGTGCAAAATTTTTTGCCGATTTAAAATTTTATCTTGAAAAAGAAAAACTGTTTTTGAAAATCCTTATTCTTAACAGTGACGATCTGTAGCCTCCATAACTTGCTTCCATCTCTCAACAACTGTAACTGCGTCAGCATTAACCCTATTCGGGTTTAACCGGCTTCCCCCGAAGGAGGAAGTTTCATGGGAGTATGAAATTCACAAGCGGTCTCCAGTCGCATGTATATCCCCGTTAGGGGAGATGACGACGTTAGGTTTTTGCAACTTTTTTGCAGGGAGATGTCGACGTCCTCCTACATACAGTACCTGAACGCCCCAAATTGGTCACCCATTTTAGTAATGACCAGGCTCAACGTTGCTTAACTTCGGTGATCTGGCGGGAACCGGTGTGTCAACGTGATTATGCAACAAGCTTATAAATAACTCGCTTATAGAGTTCTTCAGGTTTTGATGTCAAATATGAATCTAACTTATGTTCAATCTCCCCTCGTGATGTTAACTTAAGGCCATGTTAATGGTTTTGTAATCTCCGAAATAAATAATCTCAGGAAGCTCAACCAGGAGAATATGCAGGATGGGGCAAGATTTCTCAAGCAAATTCTTATAGAAGATGTTTGGTCAGTAGAGCTGTGTGAGGACGAGCATTATCATGATGGAAGATGACCTTCTATGTTGGTTAAAGAAGGTGGTTTTTAGGTAAACGTGGGTGAAAACGCTGCAGAAAAATATGAATGATGCTTTGATAATCTAAAATAAAAAAAAAAATAATGATAAATTACTCATGGTGATATTTATAAGTATTAATAGGTGATAGTGATTCAGTGGTTAACGATATGGACTGATGACCTGACTGTCCCGAGTTCGAATCCAGTTCGTTTCACAAAAAATCACTTTCGCTTAGGATGTTAGCAACCTTCCTGTTGGCCATTCTGTAAGTAGCTTATGTCTTTCTAGAAATAATTTTGACTAGAAAAATATCGGGGAAACCAATACCAACAACAGAAGCTTCGAATTCATACGATAAGGTGATGCTGAACAATATGCATAAAATAAATTAAAATGATTTAAAATGCCAAACCGGCTAAAACTTTGCAATATGGTGCAATATGTTTTTCGATAGAAAATTCACAACAATTAAATTAATTTGAACACGTTACTGCAATCTTACACATTCATCCGAGATATATTAGGTAAAAAAACAGTTAATCTGAAGTTAAAGAGATTTTATACCAATTATAGTATTCATACTTTTGTAATGTGGTGATCTTTGGCTGTGATCACGGCGTGGTATCTGTGTTAAATGTGGCAGGCAGCGACAAGGGACAAAATATTATTATTAATTGATCCAAGAGGAATGTAGATGTAGCTATACTGTTATTCTTTTATATATATATATATATATATATATATATATATATATATATATATATATATATAGGTATCGACATACATTACTGTTTTGCTGTATCACAACTCATCAGTGCGGCTAAACAAGCAACCTCAAGCCAGGTTTGAAACTTGACCGCCGAACCGACAGTCGCTATTAGACTTCTGCTATGACAGCATGTGAATTAACAATGTTCAATCATATATATATGTATATATATATATATATATATATATATATATATATATATATATATATATATATATATACTAGCAGTTCAGCCCAGTGTTGCTCGGGCCTTACATACTGTTTATCACTAAAAAAAAAACGATTAAAAAGCTTACCCCATGTCTGAATACACTTTATGTAAAATTTCAAATATTTAAACCAAAAATTGGCTGAATAATTTGATGGAGACTGCAGAGATCAATTTTTTTAACTTTGACCCCAATTTTGACCCCTTAATATTTATTGTTTTCGGCTTAAATGAAATTAAAACGTTAGATTCATGTCCAAGTAACGTACATCTAAAATTTCAAGTGTTTATGCCCAAAATTGGCGGAGGAGTTTGGTAGAATTTTCAAAGGTAAAATCATGGAACTTTGACTCCTTGACAGCCAAATTCTGGTGGAAAACCGATTTTTAAAAAAAATTCCCACATCTCAAAATAAAAATTAATAATTTTATTATATCATAATTAGGATCATTTAATTCATTTTTATGTAAATTATAAAATTATTAATTCCATCTACTAACTAACTCACTAATGAATTAATTTTATTCAAACAATTTTCACTACATAAATATATGCAAATAATAGGGGGGGGGAAATAAGTTCAATCCAGCGACTGGCACCCTTTCTAACTCAACAATAAGCAACAACATATGCAAATAATAAATAAAATATTTATCAATATTCAAATTTTATTTTTAGCTGCAATATTTTAAGTCTAAAAAATTCTTATTTTTTACTTTACTAGAATATCTTGTTCTTTACTTTTCCAGGTTGAATTTCTTGTCCTTTACTTTTCCAGGTTTAATAAAATCTTAAGAATATTACTTTTCATGCGCGCATTTTTCCATATAATATATATATGAGTGTGTGTGTGCGTGTGTGATAATTATCAAAAAAATAATTATCACGATTGCAGATTTATTGATGGCCTTATATGTATAAATGATAACGGGGGGTTTAAAAATAATAAATAGTTGATATATCTAAAGAAGTTAGAATTAAATTGTGGACACGCAGGAACGTACGCTACACTTCTGGATTTGGATATAAAGGTGAAAGATTAGAATATTTATCAATTCAATGCTTTATAAATTAATCCATTAGCTGCACAATTAAGGGAAACTTTTAGATATAAATGTAGATATTTTTTAGCGTCTCATTAATGGGACGCTGGTGGTAATGGGTTAAGCTCCTTCTCGCTTCAAATAGTTCGTATGCCGCATAAATATAGCACATGCAATATATATATATATATATATATATATATATATATATATGATTGTGCTATATATATATATATATATATATATATATATATATATATATGATTGATATATTGATATATATGATATATATATATGATTGATATTGATATATATGATTGTGCGATATATATATATATATATATATTGTGCTATATATATATATATATATATATATATATATTGTGCTATATATATATATATATATATATATATATATATGATTGTGCTCGGACATCATACTTCCGTAATATATATATATATATATATATATATATATATATATATATATATATATATATTACGGAAGTATGATGTATATATATATATATATATATATATATATATTACGGAAGTATGATGTATATATATATATATATATATATATATATATATATATATATATATATATATATATATATATATATATATATATATATATATATATATATTACGGAAGTATGATGTCCGAGCTCAATCATGTTGACACACCGGTTCCAGCCAGATTACCGAAGTTAAGCAACGGTGAGTCTGGCCAGTACCAGATGGGTGACTATTTCGGAAGGCTAGACGCTGTATGTACAGCGCCGAGTCATAAGAAATTTCGAGGTTGGTATCGGGAGGCGCATTAATTCACTGGGAGGGATGCACCCCCAATCTTAGTTAAGACATGCATTTAGGAGAAGATAACTCTGATGATATTGGCATCAGAACGTTAGATGGCCATGAAGGAGGATGAATCTCTAGCAGATTAACGGTTCTATACTATTAAGAATTACATTATTCGACTGCAGTTATGCGGATCATCTAAGGACAACGCATAGGTGTAAACAGGCGAGTCGGATGCCACTGTGCTGAGGAAGGTAATGGCAACCCACCCCATGTATTCTGCCAAGTTCAAAATCATGTGATGTCTTCAGAGGAATCGCACCAACAATGCACCGAAGCCTATGGAAAACACTGACTATGATTTATAAGAATAGCTCCATTATCTTAAAATGAATAGATTTAGGGAATTTCCCTAATAAAATAAAATAACACAATTCTATGAACAATGACAAACAACTTCTTCAACTTAACAAGGGAAAGGTTTATTTGCAAAGCGTACTGAAGGAAGAAAGTAGAGTCGGGTCTCCACTGCCTTACGAGGTAGTTACAACCCGCGGCTGTCGTCAATACCTTTAGTAGGAGCAGCGAAGGGAACAGGCGTCTAGCACCGACGAAGGCTGGTAGCGTAAGAGAGAGTTTTCTTCTGGGACCGGAAGCTGTCTGGTCCCTAGGGGTCAATTTGTATTCGTGCGCAAGTCCTCAGATTGGACAGTCTAGCGCCTCATCACTCACTCAGAGGAAGCGAATGCGCGAGAAGAAAAGGGGTCCATTTGTGTCTGCTACATAACCCCCTGCTTAGGCTGAAAGCCGACAGAGAGAAAGGTAGCATAACAAATAGCAGAAAGAAAAATACAACAATAAATGTCCGTCTCTTTAGGTTATTTTCTTGCAGAAAAAAATGTTCTTACTTTTCTGTGAAAAGTTGGAATATTTGCAGAAAACGTTCTGCTCTAAAAAGGAGAGAAGAAAAAATGTTCTTTTTCAACAGAAATACACTGTTTTGCAAAGTCTCTTCGGCCAATGTACCCGTCGACCACTACGTGTAGTGGTCACATAATTGTTCTCACGTGGAACATTTACCTCAGGTGTATGATTATGCTGTGTGTATGTTGGAGGAATGTGTGGCTCAGGTGTTAATGTGTCCAGAAAGGCTCTTTTTACCCTATCTACCGATACTGTCTCTTTTTTACCACTAATGTCTAGGATAAAAGTTTTATCAGTGCGTGAAAGCACGCGATAAGGGCCAGTGTAAGGTGGAGTTAGGGGGGCTTTTACTGCGTCCTTTCTAAGGAACACGTGAGTCCATGTCGCTATGTCCTTCGGAACCAAAGATTTAATGGTCTGTTCCCTAGGGTGCATCGGCGGTAGCTTACTGAGATAAGCTCGTAGTCTGTTGACATATAGAGCTGTGTCAGTTGATATATCCTCTATCGGGGTCAGCATCTGACCTGGCAACGATAGAGGTGCTCCATAGACCAGTTCGGCTGCGGAATATCCCAGGTCCTCCTTGATTGATGCCCGACAGCCAAGAAGGATGACCGGTATGTACTCGCTCCATCGCTGTTGATCAGGGTAAGCGCGTAATGCAGCTTTCAATTGGCGATGGAAGCGTTCTATCATCCCATTTGAAGCAGGGTGATAGCTTGTTGTCCGAATGCGAGTGATCCCGAGGATCTTGGACAGTTCCCGGAATAGGTGGGATTCGAATTGTGCACCACGATCAGTGGTGATTGTAGTGGGAACTCCGTAGCGCGATATCCAGCCTGATATAAGGGCTCGCGCTACAGATTCAGCCGAAATGTCACTAAGTGGGATGGCTTCTGGCCACCGTGTGAAACGGTCTATGCAGGTCAGGAGATAAGTGAATCCCTGACTGACCGGCCATGGTCCAACCAAGTCAATGTGAACATGGCTAAACCGAGCGTCTGGGGTGCTGAATGTTCCAAGGGGTGCGCGGATATGCTCGTGCACCTTTGATTTTTGGCAGGATACACAGGAACGTGACCAAGCAATGATGTCACGCCTCATGTTAGGCCAGAAAAATCTAGCTGTAATCAGCTTTACTGTGGCTTTGCGTCCGGGGTGTGCCAGGTTGTGTAGAGTGTCGAAAACAACTCTACGGTGGGTCGTTGGAACGAATGGTCGAGGTGAATCCGTTGAGGTGTCACAGATGATCTGCGTGTCAGAAGTAGGCACGGGCAGATATGCGAATTTGCAAGTCCCGAATTCAGGTGACGATGGATCCAACGTGTCCAGACTTGGCTGGTCTAAGGCCATCTGTTGCAAATCGATATCCGATGGTGAGGACAGAGAATTGATGGGCAGGCGAGACAATGCGTCTGCTGCTGCGTTCTGCTCACCCGCGATATGTCGGATATCACTAGTAAACTGCGAAACAAAGTCCAAATGACGTGTTTCGCGGGGAGAATATTTGTCCGGCTTAGCACGCAGTGCGTATGTAAGCGGACGGTGATCGGTGTAGATCACAAATTGTCGGCCCTCGAGTGAATGTTGGAAGTGTTTCACTGCGAGGTACATTGCCAGTAGTTCGCGGCCAAACGTGCTGTAACGTTGTTCGGCCGGTTTCAGCTGTCGTGAAAAGTATGCTAGAGGTTGTAACTGTTGTTGGTGCTGCTGTTGCAGCACTGCACCTACAGCTGTGCCCGATGCATCAACGACCAGTGAAAACTGGGCATCGGGTACAGGATGTGCCAGCAAAGATGTCGTCGCTAGTTTATTTTTCACTTCCGCAAATGCTTTAAGTTGGATCTCATTAAGTGAGATCTGCTCGTTTTTCTTCTTCCTGTTACGTAACAGGTCGGAAAGAGGAGCTAAGAGATCCGCACAGTGTGGGATAAAGCGTCTGTAGTAATTCAACAGACCAAGGAAGTGCCTAAGTTGGCGAAGTGAAGTGGGCGGTTGAAGGTCTTGTAGAGCCTTCACCTTTTCCGGCAACGGAGATATACCGTCTGGGCTGATAATGTGGCCCAGGAAAACTAGTGACGTAACACCGAAAACACATTTACCAGGGTTAATCCTCACTTGGTATTGCTGAAACCGTTCAAAAAGTAGGCGGAGGTGAGTGACGTGTTCCTCAGGTGAGGCACTAGCCACGAGAATGTCATCTATATAGTTATAGACGAAATCTAAATCACGCACTACTTCATCCATAAAGCGCTGAAAAGTACTGGCAGCGTTACGTAGGCCGAAAGGCATAGTAAGAAATTCAAACGCTCCAAATGGGGTTGTAACCGCAGTCTTGGGTATGTCGGCCGGATTCACCGGGATCTGATGGTAAGCCTTAACCAGATCTAGCTTAGAGAAAGTCTTACAGCCATGCAGAGAGGAAGCGAAGTCCTGAATATGCGGGATTGGGTAACGATCAGGTACCGTCATGGCATTGAGTCGTCTATAGTCCCCAGTTGGACGCCAATCTCCGTCTCGTTTTGGAACCATATGCAGAGGGGAAGCCCAAGGACTGGACGAGGGGCGTATAATTCCCAACTGTAGCATATGATTAAATTCTGCCTTCGCTGCTTTAAGTTTATCCACAGGAAGGCGACGAGGGCGTGAGAACACAGGAGCACCTGTGGTCTCAATATGATGTTTTGTGGTGTGCGTGGGTTTGCTCACCACAAAATTTAAATTGGTTAACTCCGGGTAGGAGTGTAGCACCTCATGGTATGGGTCATTTGCAGCGGCAATGAAAAATACCGGGCTGATAGATGGGGCATTAGATAACGAGCCAGGGACGGAAAGTTCCGTGCTAACGTCTATCAGCCGGCGTCTGCGCATGTCGACCATTAAATTAAAATTATGCAAGAAATCCGCGCCTAGTATGGGGTACGGTAGATCTGCTACAGTGAAAACCCACGTAAAGTCTCTCCGTAAATTCAAGTCCAGAGAACGTGAAATTTGACCGTACGTGGGGATAGGTGAATGGTTCACCGCTTGCAGTGTTATCAATGACACTGGTGGCCTTTCTTTAAGTAGCCTAAGTGGCCATATACTACAAACAGCGCCAGTGTCTACCAAGCAACGTGCTTGAGATTTTACGTCAGTGACGAAATAGGCACGGTTTACAATTCCGTGCTTCAGCGCCATAGCGACTATGATAAAAACATAGTCCCGGCATGTTTGCACGGCGACGGTGGTGCGGGGAAGATGAGCGGCTTTTGTAGCGGCGTCTGGGTGAGTGCGACCTGCCCATATTGAGCTTGCTCACCTCTCTAGTGAGGCGTTCGATGGCCGTTAGTATAGCCACCGATGTAGCATCCTGTCTTACATTTGCTGTGCCTGCGGGTACCTCAGCAGGCTGTTGTGGAATCGCCGCGGTGGTAGGCCCCCTCACAAAGTCCATGACCTTGTCCGCCGATGCTGCTACTACATCGACGGTGTGTTTTTCAAACATTGGCGCAAGTATGGTCTTTACCTGCGCCGGCAGCCTTGAGAAAAAGAGCTGCTTAATTAAGGCACTGTCAGGAGGGACGTCCTCTGCCAGTTCCCTCATTCTACGGAGTAGTTCCGTCGGCCTGCGGTCACCTAAGTGCTCGTCATGGACCAGCGTTTGAAAACGCTTTTCCGCCGACACGGACGTCCGTAGTAGCACCTCCCGTTTTATGCTATCGTAAGTGGAGTTTAACGGGGTGTCCGTTATTAAGTCCTTGACCGCAGGAGTCAATGACGCGGGGAAGGCACTGAATAAAATGTGCAGCTTCGTTTGCTCTGACACGTTGTTCGCCGCAAAATAAGACTCGAGTTGAGCAAACCAGACCCGGACGTCCCCAGCGAAGGCAGGCAACGTTGTCATCGTCACTACCGAAAGTAGATACCAAATATTTTTAAAAAAAATATATATATATATAATGTATCCGAAATCTGAAAGGACGCCGAATATGGACCACGTGGAGAAGAAAGGAGAAATATGGAGAAAATCTTTAAACAGAGACAATACAAAAAAAAAAAAATTTAACAGGCTAATGGGGGAGGAGAAGAAAGAAACAAAATTACCATGAAATAAAGCTAAAACAAAATTATATCAGGAAGAGCCGTGAAGCAAAAAAAATGTGGACAATATGGGTTTTTTTTTTTTTTTTTTTTTTTTTTTTTTATAAATGTGTGTGAACCTGAAGATAAATGAACTCTTTAAGTACTTACATTTTGGCCGAAGAGTGCTAATGCGGAAAAACTTCGTGAAAGTTCTTTTTTTTTTTTTTTTTTTTTTTGTTGAGTTTTTTCTTTTTCGTACACCAAGAAAGTGTCACCTCTTTTTGTAGGTTGGCGTTCTTTTTTTTTATGTGTAGCCCGCCGTTGTGAAAGAAAAGGGTGTTTTTTCTTTGTTTTTTTTTTTTGTTTTTTTTGTTTTTTTTTTGTATGCTCCTTAGTTTATAATATATATATATATATATATATATAACGGGAAAAAAAACGATAAGGAAGAGAGGGAAATAACGTCTTTTTTTTTTTAAGTTTTAAATGTGCTCTCCCGAATCCGTTGTCTGTTTATGTGTGTGGTTGGAAACCATGTGCTGGTTTTTAAAATGCGCACCTTACCCTGTTAAAAAGCGAAAGAAGTGTCTGTTCGGAAATGTGTTATCACGACGGAGTCACCATTTTTAGGGAATTTCCCTAATAAAATAAAATAACACAATTCTATGAACAATGACAAACAACTTCTTCAACTTAACAAGGGAAAGGTTTATTTGCAAAGCGTACTGAAGGAAGAAAGTAGAGTCGGGTCTCCACTGCCTTACGAGGTAGTTACAACCCGCGGCTGTCGTCAATACCTTTAGTAGGAGCAGCGAAGGGAACAGGCGTCTAGCACCGACGAAGGCTGGTAGCGTAAGAGAGAGTTTTCTTCTGGGACCGGAAGCTGTCTGGTCCCTAGGGGTCAATTTGTATTCGTGCGCAAGTCCTCAGATTGGACAGTCTAGCGCCTCATCACTCACTCAGAGGAAGCGAATGCGCGAGAAGAAAAGGGGTCCATTTGTGTCTGCTACATAGATTTTATAACCACAGTCTCTAATTTAGTATTTAAAAAAATTAAACAAGGTGGCGATAAAAGTAAAATATTTAGATAGTTAAATAAAGTATTTATTCTGCATGCTGATTTTTTTAACCTATATCAAATTAACCAAAATATAAAAAATCCAAAAGTACATACGTAATTTATTATGTATCTAAATAATATATAAAAGCTAAATAAAAATTTAAATATGCGTATATATATGTATGTATATACATATATATATATATATATATATATATATATATATATGTGTGTGTATATATATATAAAGTAAAATAAAAAATAAAATTAAAATTAAATTTACCAAAATGATCCAAGATGGTAAAATTAAAGTATATTATAAATATTAAAGAATTAATATTTATAAAGTTATCTCAGCCAGATGTAAAAGCTCGATAAAACCAAATAGGAGATAGAGCTTATAATACGAGCAAACAGTTAATAAAATATGTTAAAAAAAAACACTTTGAAATGAGTTAATCTGAAAAGGAAACACTAGATAAGTGGATAGTCCTTAATCCGCGGAGTTTTGAAGAAATACTTTCCTTCTCATCAGATTTTGCATGTCCAGGCAGTAGAGTGAAAAGCATATCTTATTTTTCTTTTATCAACATTATTGGATTTTTTTTTTCCTTTTTTCCCTTGTACACATTTTTGTGAATTATTCCATGGATTTCTGCCTTTGGATTATCTTGGACCATCTTCCAATTACGGGATTTCCTTGGAATTTACTTGTGCAAATGGAAATTCAATTAACTTTCTTGAAGTTATATATTTGGATTTTACCGTCACTGGATTATTTATCTTCCACCAGACTATCCATTCACATGTAATCACATTTTTCTTCACCATATTCCCTCTGCTTCACTTTTTTGTTATCAAGTAAGATCTTTGACTTACTTGTTGTTTCATTAAATACTTTTGCATGCAAAATCCGATCCCGCATTTTGCTAATTCCTATCCTCTGATGAGAAGGAAAGTATTTCTTCGAATCTCCGCGGATTAAGGACAATCCACTTATCTAGTGTTTCATTTTCAGATTAAATATGTTTTAACTCATTTCAAAGTGTTTTTAACATGTTTTATTAACTGTTTGCTCGTATATATATATAAATATATATATATATATATATATATATATATATATATATATATATATATATATATACAGGCTGACCCGAAAAAACGGGCCCAACTCTAATTAGGCCCCGTTTCTTAGTGTTTTGTCCGAATGAAATGAAACTTTGGTCATAACTAGTTTATTATATTCAAAACATCACATCAAAACACTAGGGTCTTTGGCCTTTTTTTCTCCGTTGACTGTAAAATGCTCAGAAAAAACAATTGAATGTCCTCTGTTTTTTGCGGGGGTCACCCTGTATATATATATATATATATATATATATATATATATATATATATATATATATATATATATATATACATTATATTTTTCTTTGTTTCTTATATTTAAAAAAGAGGTCTAATAAATATCATGCACTTTTGTTTTTAGAGACAAGGACGGAGGTAAAATAAAAGAAGGCATTTTTAGTAACCTGATGAGGCTACCTTTGTTAATCGGGAGCATAATACTCCAATATCCGGAACGTTTTAGTTCTTATATTATAAGTGGGGTTGTGTTTGATCAACACTGCTGGGGAGCCATGATTTAATACGCTTTTTTGGTTTTACATCCCCGAAATAGTGTTTCATAGTAAATAACCGATACTCCCGGAATCATTAGAATCAGTTTTAATTCATGAAAGTAAAATGATACAGCGGTTGCAGGAGAATAAATCGACTTATTCGCAACACAATTTTACAACGAAGGGACAAAGTATATACATATATATATATACATATATATATAGATAGATAGATAGATAGATAGATAGATATAAATATATATATGTATATATATATATATGTGTGTGTGTGTGTGTGTGTTTGTGTGTGTGTGAATTTAAAGGTTGAAATACTTCCAAAATTATATATATATATTCAGAGAAAGAGAGAGAGAGAAAGAAAGAGAGAGAGAGAAAGAAAGAGAGAGAGAGGGGGGAAATAGGCACAGGGAGACGGGGAAAGAGAGAGAGGGGGGAGAAACAATTATGCTTTAACAGTCTTGTATATGATGCCTTACTCGGCGAATGCCAAGGTTTACACCATTTCTAGTTAATTTGGAAATGCTCTTCATCCATAGTTTTGTTTCTTGCGATTTCATTTTCTGTTTAATGTATATTGAATATTATCTCACTCATAAAAAAGGTCATGTTATTTTCTCCCAGACATGCAATATCCATAATAACGCAATAAACCTAAACCTTCGATATTAATGGACCTTTCCTCGTGGATTATTTAAGGATACCGCGTCAAATCTAAGTGATAATTTTAGATTTACTCATCATACATAATCTTCTCCTCCCCCTTTCCTTTTTGCTTTTCATCATCATCATCATCATCATCATCATCATCATCATCAATGTATTTTGATCGGTTCTCGCTGGAAATGGGCTTAAACATCACTCAAAGGGTACAGCAAATCTCTACTCCCTGCGGTCCATTGTTTCCGGTCTCCAGAAGTATCGGTGATAATTTTGAGCACATTTCTTTGCAAAACGTCGGACACCGTAGGCGAGATGGTCAGACGTCAATGTATTTACTTGGGTGTCGTGAGACGTTTTTCAGCTGAACGCCTCTGTGTACTCTATCAACATCTGGGCTTGAATTCGGGAGCTACAGCTGTGCGTATGAGTTAACTTTTTTCGCAGAGCGTAACATAATCAACGAAGGCTAGGTCTATTGTAAGCAATTAAGAGATGGAACGTTTATGACAGTGACGTTGGAGTTCAAAATGTATGGTAATGACACCGGGCTTGCACATCAGAAATCGTCGCTAGTGGTCTGATGCCATTCAATACAAATAATTGTTATCGGACACCTGTAGAATGGCCACATCTTCCTGTTGAAGCGACAAAGTCTCATCTCTGCGAACGTCTGCATCACTGTTCTTATTGTGAACACTAGGTTTCTTTTGTCATAGTTGTACATTTGCATCCCCATCGAGGCTACACACGCAGTGTCACAACATACGTTTTTCTACAACTAAATCGGGCAGTACCTTTTTACTGTTTATGCTCGCTTGAATGGGTTTTCGATCGATTTGTCTGTTTGAAAAAGCAATCAGCTAATTGTGAATTATGTAATATCGAAGAGAAAAGCTTATTTTCAACGTTACATTGTATACAATTAAATCAACACACATTTTTGACAGTGCGACTTAAATCACGTGCCTATTATACATATTTATATAAGACACTCATCGATTAGTTCAGATGGATGGCTTATCTAGTCTCTAATAGAGTCCCGCGAATTTGCCAAAAGGTAACCTAAATTATTGTTCCTTTAAAGATCATGTAAATGCCTCTCTCTCTCTCTCTCTCTCTCTCTGTCCTCTCTCTCTCTCTCTCTCTCTATATATATATATATATATATATATATATATATATATATATATAGAGAGAGAGAGAGAGAGAGAGAGAGAGAGAGAGATAATAACACTTAGAAAAATAAATATTATCTTTGCATAAGAACCTGCCGAGAATATAGCAAACTCAATATAATAGATTGAGCAATGAATCAGCAAAAATATTTTATGATGAAAATATATTAAACGAATTACAATATTTATCAATCCATCAAAACTGCAAACTAAGAATAACACACATACCTACACACACATAGAGACATGCACACACACACACACGCACACACACACATATATATATATATATGTGGAAATTCTTTATTCGCTTATATTCCCTGTTTATATATACGAATCCTTATTTAAGAATCTCACTGTAATTACAGATCATATAATGAATAAATGACAAATGTCTATATTCCAAATATATATATACATACATATATATATATATATATATATATATATATATATATATATATATATATATATATATATATAGTAAGTTATAAAATTATATATAACAAATCATTTCTTTCTGATAAGTTCTTAAGAGTAGTGGTTGATGGGCAGAAATCAAAAGCTCTTAGTATTAATGCTATAGTCCCTCAGGGGTCCATCCTGGGTCAAACCCTCTTCCTGATCTACATAAATGATCTTCCAAACCACTTCCTTAGATCATTCGTAGACATTTATGCTGACGACACTACCATCTATGGTAACACTTCGAAGACCGTAAACGAAAAAGTTTTCTCTCATTTCTCTCCTCTGATCTTGAGCACGTGGTACAATAGAGGAAAAGTGGCTGGTTACTTTTAATGCATCTAAAACAAAGGTTATATCCTTACATCATCAACGCTCTGCTGCTCTCAATCGAAATGAATGGCTCTCGTCTTGACAAGCTTCTGGGCTTGACCTTTACTCCCGATCTGAAATGGAACAAATCCATTGCCAAAGTCGCTGATAAAATGGTGGGATCCTTCTATCGCTCCAGTAGATATCTCACTCCTGATGCAATTCTCTACCTATATAAAAGCCAGGTTCGGCCAACGATGGAGTAATGTTGCCACATTTCGGCAGGAGCTGCTAGAAGCAGCTCATCCTGCATTGACAGAGTTCAAAATAGACTTCGTAGCTTAGTAGGGGATGCCCTTTCTCTTCTCTGCAACCTCTTTCCCACAAAAGAGACGTAGCGAGCCTTTCCCTGCTTTATCCTTATTTTCATGGCAGGTGCTCATCTGAACTTCAATCCATGCCCCCCCTCGCCAGACTTTCACGAAAAACACTCGTCTTCGACAAGCCAGAACGACTATCAACAATTTCCCACACTCTTTATCTGTGCCTACACCTAAACGTAGATTCCATGAACAGGGTGTCTTTCTTAGAACTGTTCGCCTATGGAACTCTATTCCGTTTGACTGCTTTCCAGCTGACTACAATCTGATTGTCTTCAAGTCCAACATGAACAAGTTCTTATTGAACCGTCCCCCTAAGTAATCCAAGTTATAAAATTCCCAATGTTTACTACGCTAAAATCACAGTGACAAATGTATACCCATTAATCCTTATCCTCGAGTGGCCCCTCGCCCTTGAGAAGTGGTGCCCCCATGTAAAAATGTTACACAGACTATTCCGCGTTTCATTCTCGTGTGAATTCGTCAGGCTAAATTTCATAATTTACTACCTAGCTCTACCAATGTAATGAGCACTGTTGAAGTAAATACTGAAAATTTGCGCGTAAAATTATATCTTCGTATATTAATTTATTTTATTAAATGAAGTAGTCATATATATATATATATATATATATATATATATATATATATATATATATATATATACTAACAGAAGTACCCGTCGTTCAAAAACAGCCTACAGAAAATGGACTGTGATTGATGAAAGTATGATACGTTATGAAAATGGAGGGGGTAGTAAAGAGATAGGTTTTGATCCTCAATAATTTTACCCTAAGCAAAATATGATGAAAATAAAGATAATTTTCGCGAAAATATATTTTTATATCAACTTTGTTTCCATTCGTAGCCAACAGTGACCAACAAAATGGTGTTTCCTTACAGAGAGAAAATGCTATATATATAATGATATAAATATACAAAGTAAATGTTATCATAGTCAATAAACGCTACTTTTATGGTAGAAAAGTGTATTGGTTTGTATTTTTACGTAGTTTGTAAAAAAAAAAATTTTAATTCACGAACCGGTTTAAAAAGATTCAAAATGGCAGCGACTTTGAAATGGAGAGCCCTGTTTTCAATTTGAAGGAGGGGCAGCTGAGCATTCTGTGTTAACAATTTGAGAGAGTTCCGTCAACGTAAGGAATATTTATAAACATATTTTAATGTTTTCCGTTATTTTGTGCTTGAGGAATATTCGATTATGGCATGTGTAGTTTATATAAAAATTCATTTAAGTAGTTATCGCCTCAAATTTCGTTTTAATTTCGGTTTGCTGAAATTATTTCAAGTAACGAGCATTAAAAACTATTTCAAAACAAAAAAAAAACACGAACTGAACTTTTATTGACTATGGTATCATCTATTTCTCGTATATTTATTTTTTCGGGTAGTCGTTTGTTGGCTTTTCTGCTAAACACTCTTACTAAATAATATCGACCAAATATCGAAGAACAAAGAAACAAAAACAGTTTTGAAAAATAATGAAGCTTTACTTACTTTAGTAAAATAATCCGAAACAGCAAAATGGGATATTAAAAAAGTAAACACGTAATTACTTTAGTTTTTTTAAGCAAAGAATCGATATAAATTTGAATAAGAAGAAAATAGCGCCCTTTTCAAGCAGAACAGCTTCGTTTCAGTTTTACAATATTGAACGGTGTAGTATTGCGCCGTCGGATTCAGGGTTGTACTATTGTAATGTAAAGAACACGCAGAAAGGGTTGTAATCATCTGAATTCCTTCTAGTACACTGACAAAAAAAGCTTAAACAGATATGTAAATAAAAATAAAAAGGTTATGCAAATGTTTTTAAAAAGACACGTAATCACGTGAGCATGATCTTCCTTCTTTTGACACAATAACAGGTAATGTTCTTATTTTTTATTATTTATCTATTCATCTATTTTTGAAAGAGTGTCACGTGCAAGTGGAGAAGGAAAAAACAGAGTTATGCAAAATTTGTGTCGAGAATTGTCTAAAGTTCCAACTTTTTTTTTTTTTTGGCTTTCACTTTAACAAGAACGTAAATTTATGAGGTGAATTTATTCAACACAATATGATTCAACTCAAAAAAAATAAAGAAAGGTTAACGTGAATTAAGATTAAAGTTAAGGTGTTATTGTGGACCCTCATCCCTTTTAAAAAACCTTGTTAAACTTTGTGACATATTTACATTCTATGGAGGTCAGGCGCGAACAAACACTCAATAATGTTATTATACCATATTTTTTTCAAACTGAAACATAATTATCAAAGTATACTTAGGCAAATAGATATGAAAGGTCTTTGTTAAAGTTTGTGCCATATTTCCATGGAGTACAGGCGGGAACGCAGACCTCACAATTTTATTATACCATCCCTATTTAAGTTGAAACATACTTATCAAAGTAGTATTATGTACATCTATATCAAACCCCCTTGTAAACGGGTTTTTTTCTATTTTTTATTTCCATACTTTGGGGGCCAGGCGCGAACGCAGACCCCACAATTTTTATGAACAACCGTTCTGCCAGATCAAACATACCCATTCCTGATCCTCGATACATCTATCATGATATGCAATCAGTTGTTTTTTTTAAATAGTCAACCATATAGGAGCCTATTCGTGACCAGACACACACACAGATGTTTAGCTATATATATATATATATATATATATATATATATATATATATATATATATATATATATATATATAAAAGACAGTGCCGAAAGACTAATTTAACATGCGAGTGTTATACTCAATGGCTTTTTTGGGGGGTAGGAGCATATAAACATTGCGATAATTAAGTGTTTTTTGTTCTTATGTCTATGCACATTTTAAATAACTCTATCAATATTTTTTCTTACTAAATCTTGTAGCCATTTTCTGAGGAATATATTTTTATCTCTGATGAGTTGTTTAGTGAGTTTCTGATATTCAGTGAAGCATCTGAAAGACGTACTTCATAAAATATAAATAAAATATTATGAGTGATAATTAAATATATCTACTGGTTTTAGAATATTGACTAACGATATATATATATATATATATATATATATATATATATATATATATATATATATATATATATGCATATATATATATATATATATTGAAACAAGTGTTATCAAAAAAGCGCGGAATTCTTTATTCTGTGCTTTTTAATTACACTTGTCTCAATGAGAATATGCTGCCTAAATATACCCAATGTGTGTGTATATATATATGTAAAAATAATTAAACAATAATAACATACACACACACACACACACACATATATATATATATATATATATATATATATATATATATATATATATATATATATATATACTGGCAAAAACTAAAAACAATAAGAAGGAACAACTTCATATTTTTATTTTTTTCGGATATTACAATTGTTTCGACATAAACCCGACAATTTTAAATGTTATATTATTTTAAAATTTTCGTAGTCACACCTCATCAGATATGTTTGAAAAAAAAATGCAAACTTTGTACGTATTTTGACACATTTTCATTCTGTTAAAACTACATCGGGCAGTGATTACCACCCCTTCGTGTTTTTAACATGTCCACCATCTGTGTTGAAGAAATTTATATGGGCAATATTTTCGTATTACTGCAAGAATTGTTAAATTTAAACTATTTTGAAACTGGACAAAAATTCTGAATTAATGAGATTTATGGATTTTTACATTTAATTTATTATTTTTAGTCTTTTATTTATTAATGAATCTCACGTAATTTGGTTATAACTTAACGTTTATTAAAAGTTCAAAACTCACACATTGTGTATTACTTGTTTTTTTTTCTGTACATCCAAATAAATAAAATACGACAATATTATATAAAATAAAAGAAAATAAGATAACTATATAATCCTTATTGATATCTTAGGATGTTTACGAGGAATAATTATTATTGTAAAAATAATATTTCCCTTCGATTAAATAATAAACGACAACCGTTTTAGTGGGGAGTAACTCTGAATTACTAACTTAATTTATTCAAATATAACTCGTCGTATTAATTATTTTAAAGCCATAGAATTATACTTAATGCATTAAAATTAGTCCCTAGTTAATTAATTAGCTCAAGAGTTTAATATTTCGATTGATTTGGAAAAACTCGCCGGATTCTACATATTCATATTTAATTATTATTCAATTACATTAACTTAAGGTGTTACGTCAGTATTTATTTATTTAGTTTCTTGGTATTTGGTTATTATTTTAAAATTATTTCGAATGGGTCATTTTGATTATGATGGGAGAAATCTTATCATATTAATTATATTATTACTTAGTAATTTTATTGTGTATTTATTGTTTTCAATTGTTTATTTATGGGACCTTAAATTGTGTAAAAATTAGTTAAGGGTAGATAACTGTTGATTCAAAGTTATTCATTTTCTTAGATTTCAAGGGTAATATGATCTTATCATCAATTATTTTTTTTCATCTATAAATAGAATAGTATCACATCTAATCAATGTCCCCTATTTTATCATAACTAATTTTAATTTTTATTAATTTATTAATTATTTGTATTTTTTCATTATTTACTTAATCGTTGAAATTACCAGGGCTTAAGCTAAGTTTCCAAAACCACTATTACAGTGTCAGTAATTGCTATCCAACCTATTCAGTGTTATCGTTTAATTGATATTAAGTTAAGTTTAATATCCACTCAGTTATTATATTACTTTGCCCTTCGTATTTTCACATTTAGATTTGTGTGTTCCCTATATTTTACTGCCTATTGATAATAACTATTTTGAGTTTATTCTACCCAGGTTTAAGTCGCGAGAGTAAGAATTTATTTCTGTGGAGACAATTTCGTATGGTATCCAGTTTTTTGTTTAAAATTAACTATTTAGAATGCACTATGCGATAAACTTCAAGTAAACATAAGTTGCACCATTTGGCCCTGCTAGGTTGGTATCTTCTACCCGTGTCCACTAATGACCATTTTGTTTCGAATTTTTATTATTTCTACGTAGTTCTCTGATCCAATCCTCTAATGCAGTTGTGTTGTTCCTTTTGTTTTTAATAATTATTCTAGTACTATTCTCACTTATATTATTGTTTCTATCACTATATGAAGGGTAAGAGATTAATAATTGTGAAATCATCAATCAAATTTTCATAGAAGGAAACATAACAAAACCATACTTTTTTATGTACGATCGTTTCAGGGACGATATCCTTTTATTCATTCTATATTTACAAATAAAACCATATATATATATATATATATATATATATATACATAAAGAGAGAGAGAGGAGGGAGAGAGAGTAGACCAAGCAATATTTGTTGTTTTTATATACTTAGTTTAATTTTTATATTTTTAATTTAATATTTTTAATTGCATTTTGTTAATTATTATTATAAGTTTAAATCTTTATGAAGCATTTGTCACTATCATTTTTCTCTCTTCAAATAATTAGCTGAAGTTGGATTTGGGCAAACTAATACAGAGCCTTTTTTTGTTTTTGCTTTTCTTTGAGGGGGGGACAAAGTAATATGTGTAGTACGTCATCAAAAAGTTATTGACTCTCTAATGGCTTTCCCAAATCCAACTTCTATTACGAAATAATTATTTGATGAGAGCAAAATAATTGCTCGAAACGCGCCATAAAATTTTAAACGTATAATAATAATTGAAAAATTAAAATTAAAATAATGACATTGATTGGTTCCAGCAAGGAAGGCTCAAGACCGACTGGAAACAATGCTAAGCGGAAAACTAATATAGGACCTCTAATTCCCAAATGGTCACCCATTTAAGTACTGACAAGCCTCAACGTTGCTTAATTCCGATGATCCGACAGGAACCAGTATGTCAACGTGATTCTGCCGCACATGCCAGCTAAATAATAATCAACTAAACAATTTATTTCAAATAAACGAAACGATATTTTTAATCGTTTTTATTTATATTAATTATTTATTGTTAAAATTTGCAAAATAACTACTCCCCTTTTTATTGCAGATTTAATGTAACGTTACACACCTTTACTCACGTGTACACACATGTAGGGGACCAACACGTTATAGACTCCATCGCAAAGTACTACGACAATGAAAACTCGACTCGCTTTTACCCGTTGAAACTACATTTATTTCCAAGTACTTTCCCCGAATAAGGACTTGTCTCTCATTAAAAACTGTGGCTCTCGGCCCACACGTTTATATCTGTCATCCTGAACGTGATCATCATCATCGGCCTGTTCACACGTGCTTCTATTTATAACATTTTCCTTTTTCCTTACCCTGACGTCACTTCGCACTCAACTCGGACATTTGCATACAGCTGCCATACGTGGGTCGGCGCTCTGTTACAGTATCTCTCAGTTTAAATATTTTTGAAATAAGTCTTCAGCGATCGGGCAATGGGGGACGCTATGTGTAAAAAAAAAAGAGTCACAGATGATAATGTATATACGGACAGAAAATTGTCTTGGCATATTATTATATCGATGGTTAATTAATTAATTCGGATATTATTATATCGATGTTAAATATTAGTTGCAAATAAAATATATTTTCATTATAAATAGATTGAAAAGTAAATGGGAGAGTAAAAAGTGTAACGTGAACCGACATCTTGCTGCCCAACTCCCCACATAGTGCCCCTGTAGCTTATGTCTCTGATGGAGCCCCCTACATCAAAGTGGTAATGTGCCTTGTTTGGGGTGAAAATGTAATAAAAAAAATTTTAAAAAATTAATTATTATATACTAATTATTAAATATTGCAGCATTAAGAATTGATTATATAATGTTAAATTGAATTTTTAAAAAATTAATGCTGCAATATTTTAAGTTATAAATTTAACCTACTTTTTATTATATCTTGTCCCTTTCTTTTCCAGTTTTAACAACTAGTCTTTTACTTTTCCATGTTTTAGCTTAACCATATTACTTTTCGTTCTCGCATTTTTCTATTGTAATCCATGATTTTCCAAGATTCCAATAAATTCACTTGTTCTTTGTTTAATTTCAGTCTTATTTTTTTGTACCCAAAAACATAACATACACATATGTAATAACAGTGTACGGCACTTGTCTGCTTCAATGAAATCCCCCAATTATCTCCCTTTCATTCTTTTATTCTGCCCATTTCACTCCTCTTCTTCTCTTTTCGCGACAGCAATGAAATAGTGGCAACACAAGTCGCTAAGGCGACGTGGTTGCTATGGAAACCAGTCATAAAAACGTCGCTCACATCTTTACGCTTTTTTACGATTTTGAACACCAGTATATTCATCATAGTTTTTGTTTTACTGAACGAAAATTAACATTTTTTTTTCACAATATAGCTGTGAAAGTTATACATAAACTAATAATTGTTTGACATTTGGTCCAAAAAAAGCGGTGAAGCTTTAAAGCAGTTTTAAATTACTACAACTGCCACTTAACCATATATTCAAACACAGTAGTGTTTGAATTATATATATATATATATATATATATATATATATATATATATATATATATATATATATATATATATATATATATATATATATATATGGGAAAATTAAAAAGAACCAAACCAAAATTATTTATCTCTTTATCGACGGTTCTTCTTTATTTGTAGACTTTCTCGGGATGATTGATCCAAAGAACTGAAATATAAGTGCAATATTTGAGTATCTATTTGTATTTATAACGTAAAAGGTTCTTTTCTAAACGAAAAATAATAGCCGTCAGCATTCAAAGTATGTATCGCGTATATGGCATGGAATGAATGGATTACTTTTAAAACGATACATAACCGTTAAAATTTTTTTAAATATATTGTTTCTGTTCTCTTTTTATTTTTATGAATATAATCGTCAGATTTCAAAATGTTGGATGTGTATATAAAATTCAATGAGTGTTTCTTGTTTTTTATTTATTTATTAGTTGATTTTGTATTTGATTATCGATATTATTTTCTTTTGTAGATGTTATATTAAAATTACAGTCCTGCTCTTTTAATATGAGTTTATTGATTAAAGTAGATTAATTGTACAATCCATTACGTTGTTTTATTGTGTGTTAGTTTGTAATGAATATTTCTTCGTGTAAATTCATTTCAAATGAAATTAATAAGTTTACCTTCTTTAATATTAAAAGAATAATCAAGTTGTAATGAATGAGAAAATAATACACCCAGGAAGTTTCTACTTTTTATATTTCTTCTATGTTCACTAAGCCTTTTCTTTAGCCCACGTTGAGTTTCACCAATATATATTTGATGAGAATTATGGCACGGGACAATATATACCTGCATTAGATATGAGATTGTTTTGAAAATATTTTGTTGTTTTTAATGCTTGTTTTATAGTTTGTCATGCTGTTTGTATTGAATTCGTAGTGTTGCAAATTATTCTATTATTAGCGCGGGTATATTCATAAGAGAAGTGTTTGGTGCATATGAATTTTGATTATTGTTTCTGGAAAATATTTGTAGGGCCTTTTCCTTAGCATTTAATATAAAATATATGACGTATGGTAATGTTTTCAAAGAAATTGAGATATATTTGAATTCATTCTATAGATATTTTGGTTTACAAAATCTGAATGCTCGTAAAGCAAACCGGTTATCATTCTTGTGTGAGTAGAAATGTGTGCTATTATTTTTGTGTATAGTTATACGGTGAAATTTGATGGATATATTATTGTTGGATTATATAGCAAGTATATCTAGAAATGTTATTGAGTGAATGTTTTCTGTTTCATAGGCAAACTTTATGTAGGATTCAATTGTGTCTAATGTGTATTCTTTAATATTCTCTTTGTGTGTGTTTTCCGGGAGACAAATTAAAATGTCGTCAATATATATATAGTATTCTGTGTTTAGGGGTAATCTAAACTCGAAAGGGCCAGATTCTATAAACTCTAAAAGTAAACAGACTAGTACTCCATTAAGAGCGTTATCCACAGGAAGACCGACATTTTGTTTGTATGTATTGTTATTGAATTGAAAATAAGTCTGATAACTTTTATAACGGTGTTTAGAGGAAACGGTTAGTTAGCGTTACTTGTTTTGGTGTATATGGAGTAAATTTAAACATTTCTTAAGAGGAACATTAGTGTATAATGATTATAGCTAAGACAACAGAATATTCTTTTCATTGTTTTGATACACGAGTACATATCTGTTAATATTTTATATGATTTTTATATAGATTGATATGGTTCTCGGTAGATTAACTGTGTCAAACTGTGTCGGATATATACTTGAGAGGTTAAACAAGGAGAATATTCTGTTGTCCTAACCCTAATAATGATGCTGCATCTAAGCTATGTAATATTCCAATGCCTCCCCACGAGGGCAGAGTTAGACACCGGGGTCGTTTTTTTATGTGGAGAAAAGGAACAAAAATATAAACTGTCTCAGTCGTGAAGGATTTCTCCTCCACTGACACAGAACAAGAAATTGAAGTGCAGCATCTGAAGAACAGATACTACGCTTTGATCTTGGCCCAAAGCTATGTAGAGTTGCTGGGTTTTTTTGGGGGGGGATACATAAATATGTTTTTAATTTGTTTAAGTAAATCTCCAGAGTTTTTTCTTACGTGGGAAGTATGATGGTGCACAGGTGTTGAATGTTGGATATGACTCGCACGATTTTGTTTGTGCTGCTGCCTATATTATGGGGCGTAGATGGATGCTCGATTTGTGAGATTTAGAGAGGAGCATATAATGTGGGAATATTGGAGTGGTATTAAACATACAATGGCCATGTTTGTCGTATTGTATAAGATTTTTTAAGGATTTGTTCAAAGTTATGATGCTTTTGCTTATGATTTTGGTATTTATGTATATTATTTTTTTACATTGTATCATAAAATCATAAATTCTTTAGATGTATTAGTTTTAGAATTTATTTCGACGATGCGCAATACATGGGAAGAGATTAGTAATAAAATGAAGTAAAATTATGGCAAGGAAGCTACATATACAGGTTTGTGTTTCATTTCTATAATGTTTTCGTTAGACTATCTCCCACTCTATAAGTGTGTTTGCGTGTATGTACGTGTTTTTGCGCGCGTGTGTGTAAAAAAAAATGGGCAGCTTCGGTCTTTCTCCCACTACACCCAATCAATCACACTCTCTCTTCTCTCTCTCTTCTCTCTCTTTCTCTTTTTCCTTTCTCTCTTTCTCGCGCTTTTAGTACGCTTGTTAATGAAATAAAAGATGTTT
>NC_136484.1:33903647-33951147 GCF_053919585.1 Euprymna scolopes | reverse complement strand
CCTTGTATCGCATCATCTCACCGTGGAGGTGGCAATAAACATACCCTTCACTTAGTCTTGTGTCCCATGGTTGTTGACTAGGAACAAAGTGTTGTATCTGTTCTGGTGTTACGATTTGTCTATTGCGTTCTCAGTCAGTGGAGATGAAGTCCTTCTAGACTGTGATATTTTTTTTTTTTATGTTTGTTCCTACTCAGTGTTTACTTTTGAGGCGGAGAGAGCTGGTTTTTTACCACATTAAAAACCGAACGTGTGTCTAAATCTGCCCTCGTGGGAAGGCAAGTAAATAGGAACTATGTTTATATGCAGGGGCAAATTCAGAACATGAGAATGTAGAGAAAGGTGTGGCACGGTCGACCAATTTATTTATATTTTGTACTATTTATGCGTGAGTTCAAAGTCTACAAAAAATCACCAAACTATAATTCCTTATTTAAACGCATTTTCGGAATTTTTAATATCTTCGAGAATTGGGTTGTTGTTTCCGTTACAGACAGACACTAAATTTTCATTCCTTGTTCGTCATTATTGTCGTGATCGTCATTATTCAAGTTCAACTACTCGTCCGTACTTAGCATCATTGTTTTGTTTCACTAATTCTTGAAGCCCCGCAATACTGCTCTTGGCTAAAAAAAAAAAAAAAAAAAAAAAAGAACGTTAATTAGATAAATGATGTCTCCGTCTGACCTGAGTTGTCCGCCCCTGATGCATAATAGTCTGCCTTGCGTCTTGTGTAAATTTGTGCTCTGTTATTCAAACGCTGATTGGAGTTAATTCGAGTCAAATTTTATCTCTCTCACCCGAAGCATATTTGCTTTTAATTTCATTTTCAAACAGAAACTGTTTATTGGTGAGCAAAAAGAAAAGATGTAAAAGCTTTTTTTTGTTTATTGTATTTGCGTATATATAAATATATATCAGGATTTTACGATACCGGCTGCTACTAAAGAACAGAAATAAAACAAAAATATTCAAATGAAATTTCCTACAAAAGTCATACAAAAACTTTTGAATTATTGTTTAGTATGTATAACAGCTGGAACGAATAATCATTTTCTGATTTAAACCCTATAAGGAATGTTGTAACAACATTAATGGCTGGTCTGCAAAAATAAAGATTAAAACGATATTACTTCTCATAAGGCTCATAAGGCCATATATATATATATATATATATATATATATATATATATATATATATAGAGAGAGAGAGAGAGAGAGAGAGAGAGAGAGAGAGAGAGAGAGACCGCAGAGGTCAATTTTTTAAACTACGAACGTGCGTAGACATTTTGTAAACATTGCTTTTAAAAAATAAAAAATAATACTTCTATTATGTTTTAAACGACTGTAATAGTTTATTTTGGAAGTATATTTCATAAAGAAAATTGACAACCCACTTTAAAAACAGAAATTACGAGTTTTATATATTTTATTCGCAGTTTTTTGTTGACTCTTCTGGCGGCCATGTTGTAAGCCCTAACGGTATTTTTGGAGATTAGCATATATATATATACTAGCATGGGTGCCCGGCCTTGCCCGGGTGTTTGGCGGTGTATGCTGAGCAAAAAAAAAAAAAAGGTCAATTTTTTAAGTTTGATCCCTATTATGACAACTTAACATTTATTGTTTGGGGCTCAAATCAAGTTATTAAGTAAGAGCCATGTCCAAGGAACCTATATCTAAAATTTCAAGTGTTTAAACCCAAAATTGTCGGAGGAGTTTGGTACAGTTCTCAAAGGTCAAATCGTTGAACTTTGACCCCTTAATAGCCAAGTTTCTGGTCGAAAACTAATCACATAGATTTTTCCAAATGTCAATACCATGAATATCAAATTTTAAGTCTGTAGACTTAAAATTAACAGAGTTATTGCGTAGGGAAATGTAAACAGACACACACACACACAGAGATACACACACAGACATGTTCACTTTTATAGATATACTAGCATTTCTGCCCGGCGTTGCCCAGGTGTTTGGAATGTATGTTGAGCAAAAAAAAAAGTGGTAGTAGGAAGGCAGGCTCGAACCCGTACCGCAAAGGAGGAAAAGAACGGGATAAAACCTAACGTTTATGCTGTTACGACCACTGCCAACCCGGAAGCGACATTTTTAAAATTAAGGCTAGACAATCTAAAGGAGAGGATAACTTACAAAAATATCAGCGAAAAAAATGACCCCCCCCCCTGTAAAAAAGTGCCTAGTTGAAGGGAAAGATATTAATGTTTTTAGCCAATTTTTCGATATTTGTCGTATGAAAGGTCGAACTTTAAAACGATACTGATTTTGGTAAAATTCGTCGCCTCTATTGAAAGTTTAAGGTAGACATGCAAACAGACATACATACATACATTTATATATTGGTAACAAAAGATTTTCGACCCAAACTGATGGAAAAGCTTGCTCTATCTCTGAATACCCTTTATGTCAAATTTCAAATATTTAGACCAGAAATTGTCTGAGTAATTTGGAAGAGACCGCAGAGGTTAATTTTTTTTAATTTGACCCCTATTATGACCCCTTAAAATGTATTGTTTTTGGCTCAAATTAAGTTATTAAGTTAGATCCATGTCCAATGAACCTATATCTAAAATTCTAAGTGTGTAGACCCAAAATTGTCGGAGGAGTTTGGTAGAGTTCTCAAAGATCAAATCGTTGACCTTTGACCTCTTAATCGCAAAATTTCTGGCCAAAAACCGATCACATCGATTTTCCCACATCTCAGTGCCCTGTATATCAAATTTCGAGTCTGTAGACTAAAAATTGCAAATATTATGCAAGTATAAATCATGTAGAATATCTGAATGAATATAATTACACTTAATAGTTGACTAAAGATGATCATTCCATAAGAAAATCGAAAAAAACTATTAGGGAATTAATTTAAATGAATGTTTAAAAGAATATGCAAATTAGCTAGATCTTTTGCTAGTGAATGCAATTCTACGACCCATATATAAGAACATTGTATTTTCTTTTTAAATAAATAGAAAAGAGGGTTTTTAATATGAATATCAATACACACCAAAGAGAAACGAATTCATAGTATAGAAAGATAGATATATATATGTGTGTGTGTGTGCTTTATTGCTACTTAGCTATTAGTGCAATTTCAACCCCAGTAGTTGTTGCCCCTGATAGTAGCCTCCTACACCAAAGTGGCAATGTGCCTTGTTTGGGGTGAAAATGTAATTGAAAAAAAAAGACATTATTTTTCAAGGTTTATTCCAATTCTAATTTATATATATATATATATATATATATATATATATATATATATATATATATATAGTTTGAGTCTATCCGTCACACCTTTGCATTGTTGTTTCTTCTATAAAATTAAATTTCTTCTTTCTTTATTTTGGTTCGCAATTGTGTGTGTCTGTGTGTGTGTGTGTGTGTGTGTGTGTGTGTGTGTGTGTGTGTGTGTGTGTGTGTGTGCTAACAGCCTTAAAAATATCAGAAAATAACAATTAAATGATTAAGTAATTAATATTTAACGGTGGGACATTTTCGAAGCACATCTTAAAAAAAAAATGAAAAGTCCCCCCCTCCACATATACATTTTGAAGTGTTTCTACATATTTTTAAGATGTTTGGAACTATGACCCCGACCCCATCACATTCTCTCTTCTGCCCCACCCTCTTCAGACATAAATCTTGAAAAAAAATGCTAACGCTACGCCAAGAAGTGGGGTCTTATTTTACATTAAATTTATATGAGAAAGTGATCCCCCACTTTAAAATGTTAACTTTTAATTATTTAAAAATTAATTCCTTTATATTATCTTTAAATGCCGTTGAAACATATTAAACAAACAATAGTAGATTTTGTTTTCCTTTTATAAGGTAAACTACGCTGGGTTAGATCGTAAAAAAAACGAACGCAAATATGTTTTTAAACATGTAAATTGATCAAGCATTTTTTTTTTTACTCTAGCAAAACATAATTCCAACTTGCAATAAAAATGTAAATATAATAATCGTAAACAAATTAATAATTTTGAACACGAAAAACGTAATTTTTTTAAATCAAGTTATAGTTGTAATCACGCACAACTTGGGCAAAGAAAAATCACGTAAATCGATCATTTTTTTAAATTTATTTCTTTTAAACAATCGTCTTATCATTATTTGTTGTTAATTAATAAATCTTGACTATATCGCCTGCATGCATCAAGTGTTTGCGCGAAACCGGACTCTTAACCCGGAAGGACGGTTTAAACCGGACGCAAGTAAGACGATTTGAGTTTTATAATTATATAGGTATATGTTTCTGAAAGTATAAAAATAAAATTATTGAAATCTCTAATTATTTTATGTAATGTACATTTTGTTGCAATTTAAAAACATTATCTTTCATCTAGCAATTAATAATATAGATATAAAATTTTCAATTATTTTTTTAAGTGCAACAGAATGTACATTACATTCAATAAATCCAAGGTAATTTATTGATTCAATTTAAATTAAATTTTTATACCTTACTTTGTAAAATTTATAAAAGTGCACTTTGAAGGTAAATAAATTTCAAATTGAATCTTGTACCTTTATTTTTAAAGCCTATAGTAAAAACATTTTGTTTAACAATTTTCATGCCTTGGATGAAATGCTTTTTTAACGTGTATTTATCCGTCTAAGATGCATCTTTAAAAAAATTAGTCTGAGGAATCTTTATACATATATATGTATAAAGATTCCTCAGACTAATTTTTTTAAGATGTATCTTAGACGGATAAATGCATCTTAGACGGATAAAAAAGACATTAATGTAGTGTTTCACGATGATGTGGCGAATGAGTAAACTGTGTCTAGACAGTTTGAGAGATTTTGGTGATTTCAATCCTGAAAATCAACCCCATGATAGACTTGCAATTAAGATCGATAATAATCTATTAAAAGCAGAAATAGAAAAAGATACGTGCATTCTTTCTTGTCGCGGGCTGTTATCATCATTTTCATAGTTGTTGTTGTTTTTACCACGTTTCGGCCAACTTATTCTCTGACCTTCTTCAGGTGATTAATCGCGACGGGATGGAATTATTTGTTTTGTAACTGTATCCCTAGTAATTACTGACTTCCATAGATTTTGTCTGATCACGTTTTGGCTAACTAATCTTCTGACCTTCTTGGGTAGGCTTGAAACGGGTATCTTCAGAGAATACTCACCTCGCACCGTAGAGACTCAACGTCTCTATCCACTGTGTCACACATGCCCTGAAACGTGGTGAAAACAATAATTATGAAGATGAGGATAAGAATCCGCAAAAAAAATGAATGCACAAACTATGAAGTCTCATCTCAAAATATTCCAAAAAATAAATAAAATAAAAAATAATAGAAAAAGATACGTCTCAAACCGCACATGTTTTAACAGAGTTTTTCTTTTACTTGCTGGAGAGGGCACACAACTTATGAAGGCCCAGATGCCACTCTAGGATAAGGATTGTTTTAGATAAATGGCGAGGCAACATGATGCAGTAATGATTGGACTTATGCAGCGTTAAATCATTTAAAAGGTCGGCTCAGTAGGAACTTATTCACATCAGATAAAATGTTTAAACTTCGATTTTATTGAACCATCTAAATCGGATAGGACACGTAAAGACGTTGGACAAGTATGTAATACATGAATTGAAAGTGTGTAAGATGACACGTTATCGTGGAACTTGTTCTCTCCTGTCACAACAAAACACATAACCATTTCTACACTGTATTAGTACATGTGACGAAGAATTAATTCATTTACATTTCAGCAAAACGGTTCGATAAAGTTGAAATCCTAAAAAGCATTCCCAAACTAGAATTCTATAAAAAATTTCATGGTCTTGATTTGGTGATCCTTGTATAGTGTCATTCTATACATCTTCATGAGACCTGGTAGAGTAATATCAGCGGTTGCATTCATCAATCAATACGAAAGAAATGTCGGGGAAAATCGTCGAGGTTATTGAATAGGAATCAGCCAATCCTCTTTCAAGACAATGCTTAACCCCATGTTGCATAAAGAATGTTATTCAAAATACAGTAATGGAACTTGGAAATATTTTCCAATCCACCTTATTCGCCAGATTTAACGCCAACTGATTACAATTTTCCAAAGATTAGATAAATTTTATTAAGAAAAGTGTTTTGCATCCAAAAACTAGACAAGAACATATTTAGACATTTTGCTCTTCGGAGTTCTCCATTGGTGGCATCAATAAACAACTAATATTATTGCAGAAATGTATGGATGACTTGCGTGAATATTTTAATGAAAGCTTTTTGCTTTTTGTTTATTGTATTTTAAAATAAATTGCTAGCGTAAAATCGGACATTTCATTCTTAATGACCTAATAATTATGTTTTCTCGGAAAGATATGTCTATGTATAACAAAGGCTCATCTCAATTACTGATTTAACGAGCAATAAAACTGGGAAAACGTCTACGTAGTTTCTATACTTAAAGTTACATACGAGTGAAATCAGACCTTTTCTTATTGCATCTTCCAATAGTATTTGATTGTGTGCCGTTATTTAAATGTTTTGAATACAAGGCAAGTCTAACATATAATCACGTCCACACGCCGGTTCTCGTTAAATCACCGAAGTTAAACAATGTTGAGACTACTCAGTACCAGATGGACTCCCATTCGAGAATACTATGCGCTGTATGTAGGATGACTTCGACACCTTCTTGCTAGAACTGCAAGTGCCTAACGTTGTCATTTCCCATTGACAGGGATGCACATGTACCTGGGGACCCCTTGTCAATTTAATATTCCCTTTACACTTTCTCATTTGAATTTAAAATTTCCTTGAAACGTATCCAATCAATACAGATAAAACACATCATCATCAAGTGGTTTCCTGCCTGGTACAGACATTGATGGCTATGGCTCTTCAGACATTCATGAATTCATTGTTGCTCATCATTTTTTATGTTGCATAATTAATCAGAATGTCAACGTATGTTTCTCACTGTCATCCTCTGCTTTTTCTACCCATGATCTTTCCTGTCAAACTAATCTGTTCTATTCCGCTTTTTCTGTAGACATGGCCTATGAATCTCATTTGTCTTTTTCGTACTGGTCTTATAAGACACGTTTCTGTGTTTGCCATTTCTAATACTTCTTGGTTTGTTTTCTTTTCTGTCCAGAATATCTTTAAAATTATCCTCAGGAATCAAGTTTCTGTTGCCTCTAGTCTCTTCCTCGTGGTGTTGGTGAATATCTCGCACTCACAACCGTATAATAGAAAAGACCATACTTACGTTCGGAGTATTCTGAATTTGGTGTCTATTTTAATTTATCTGTTGGTCATGATTGATGAAAATCTCTTGAAGGTTACTTTAGCTGCGGAGAAGCAAATTAATCAACATAAACCAAAAAACCGAAGGAAGAAATTGATAACAAAAGAGAATAGATTAATACTGGAATGCTATTATAGAAGCCACCCTAAGGACCGATGATATTGTAAACGGATGAAAGAGTTGTGGGATATGTTCAGTGACTACCATACATCAGAAAAAGGAATTGTGGACCTCTTTGCCAACCTCTCTTGATAATTTGTTTCGTTTTCAAATTTAGAACTGAGTGAAATACAACACAGGACAAATTATGGAACAGACTAAGAAACGCTCCGCGCTGGAATCCCCAAATAGAAACTCCAGTTGTGAAATATCTGCAAAACTCGGACGCAAGAAACATAGAGACCGAGATCTGTGAAACAGCAAAACTTACCGAGAATTAAGAAGCTAAGTAGAAACCGTTAGGCAACTTATGAACGAGGGGGAAAATGCTCCCATCCTTAAGGAATCAAGAGTGGAAAAAAATTAAAAGCTGAAACAGAGAAAGTAAACAAGCCCCTCCCATACATCCCAATAGATTCCACCACAGACATAAACAATTTAATTTATGCAGGTGCCAAGATAGTAAGTATGAAGTTTAAAGTAGAAAAAAGACGTGGAAAAGAAAATGGGCCCGCAAAACCTGGATGAAAAATGAGACTGGAAACCCAGTACAACAAACTAAAGAAAGGAATGAAAGCGATAAACAAGATGAAAACAACGAGAAAAGGATGGAAAGTAGAAATGTCATCAGCGAGGAGGGGCTCAACAATAAATCGAAAAGCAAAAGAAGAGAGATTAAGACGATACCGATACAAATCTGAACAGTGCAAGCAAAATAGAACGTTTCAAAATAATGAACGCCAATTCTACAAAAATGCAAACGGAGGAAAAATAAAAATAGTACAAGCGGACCCGACAGAAACAAAACGTTACTGGTGCCAGATATGGGATGCGAGAAAGCTTCATAATAGAAATGTAGAATTGCTGGAAGAAATGAAAGAAGAGTCACAGCAAATCGCTGAAGGAACAGTGAATGAAATCAACAAAGAAAACCCTCAAGACAACCCTACGAAAAATGGCCAACTGGAAATCACCAAGTCGTGAGGGAATACATGCCTTTGGCTTTAGTAATTCAAAACATTACATAAAAAGGCTAGTTCAGTACCTGAAAAGATGTATCCACAAAGCACATGTACCAGAAAGGATGACGAAGGGTAGAACCATATTAGTGCAAAAAGACATAAAAAAGGGTCCATCCCCAGCAACTACAGGCCTATAACCTGTTTACCTTCAATGTGTAGCATACTAACTGCACAACTGGGGAAAAAATTTATCATTCTCTTCATAACCGTCGACTACTGTCAGAGGAAGGCAAAGGATTTCAAAAAGGAAAAAAGGAACATACGACCTATTATATAGAAATGATCATGAAGGATATAAAAATAGAAAAAAGAATTTAGCCGTGGCATGGATCTACAAGAAAGCGTATGACAGAGTCCCTCAAGCATTGATAATAGAATGCCTGATAATGTACAAAATATCAGGCAAGAATATCAATTTGATAGAAAATACAATGTGAACATGGAGACTTGAACAGACATCTGATAGACAATACATAACTGAGATTAAAATACAAAGAGGTGTCTTCCAAGGTAATCCCCTATAATCACTACTGTTCATAATTGCCATGATACCCCTGAGCAATATACTAAGAAAATGTCAAGCTGGATACAATTCACTAATATAGATGAAAGAATAAGACTAGGAAAGAAAAATGGGAATAGAAACAGCTGCACGGACGATTCATAAAGGTTACAAAAGATGAGACTAATGAAAGCAGTTAGAAATGCCTACAAAAAGGAAACCTAAACAGGGAAACTGAATAACTAATAACAGCCGCACATGATAACGCAATTAGAACCAACCACATAAAAGCAAGGGTCAACACGACACAAGAAAGCAGCAAATGCAGACTCTGCGAACAAAGAGACGAAAAAATAAGCCACATAATAAGCGAATGTAGCAAGTAGCCCAAAAACCATATAAAAATAGACACGGTCACTGGGAATTATGCAGGCATCTTGAACACTCAGACAACTGGTACAAGCACAAACCGACAACAGTCCTGGAAAATGAAAGTCACAAGATACTATGGGACATGGATATACAAACGGATACATCTATCCAAGCAAGAAGTCCGGATGTCATAATATTTAACAATAAGGAAACTTCCTGCCAGATTGTAGATTTTGCCGTTCCAGCAGATTAAAAAGTGAAGATCAAGGAGACTAAGAAGCGAAGCAAATACATGGAACTAGCCAGAGAGCTCAAAGGGATTTGGAAGATGAAGCAAGTCAAGATAACACCACTTATAGTAGGAGCGCTAGGAACAATACCGAAAAACTCACAAAGCGCCGCTTCGCGGATAAATCTATTATATCTATAAAGGTGAAATTGTCTGTGTGTGAGTGCGTTTGTCTGTGTGTGTACATTTCCTTACCAAATTACTTTGTCAATTTTCAGTCCACAGACTCTAGATTTGACATAAGGAGTATTGAGATCTGGCCAAATCTTTTTAATCGGTTTTCGACCGGAAATTTGGCTGTCAAGGGGTTAAAGTTCAACGATTTGACCTATGAAAACTCTAGCAAACTCCTCCGTCAATTTTGCGTCTAAATACTTGACATTTTAGATGTAGGTAATTTGGACATGGGTCAAAAATTTTAATTTGATTTGGGCCCAACACAATAAATGTTACAGGGTCAAAATCGGGGTCAAAGTTTTAAAAAAATTTCTTCTGCGGTCTCTACCAAATTACTCAGCCAAGTTTTGGTCTAAACATTTGACATTTTACATAAAGTGTATTCAGAAGTAGATAAAGCTTTTTAATCTGCTTTTGGCCGAGAATTTGGCTTCCAAGGGGTCAAAGTTCAAAGGATTTGACCTTTGCGGCCTCTAGCAAATTATTCAGCCAATTGTGTGTCTAAACATTTTAAATTTTGCATAAAGGGTATCCAGACATGTAGCAAGATTTTTACTCAGTTTTTTAGGGCGAAAATTTGGCTGGCAAGAGGTCAAAGTTTAAAGAGTTAACCTTTGCAGAGTCTACTAAACTCCTCCGCCAATTTTGGGTTTAAATACTTGAAATTTTAGATGTAGATTACCTGGACATTAGGCAAACTTTTTAATAAACATATATACATGCACATAAAGTTATGAACAGTACATAGGCCCGATCAAAGCTTGGTTGAACTGCTAGTTGTGAGATAAAGACGATGATTCACAATACAATCCGGGAATTTCCAGTGATCCTTCAAAAGGTCAAGACTGAAGCGGCAAATGATGAATATATAAAAAACACAAAGCAGACATTGGAACAAGAATTTACTTCTGATGTCTTCTTTGTTTGCGTTCTGCTTTTCGTGAGTCATCATTCCAAAAGCGCTGCCAAAGAGAATACTAAAAAACTTCCACATTTGTCATCTTGGTATCAGCAAAATGAAATGCCTGATGCGTAGCTTCGTTTACTGGCCGTCTATGGTCCAAGATATAACTAATATGGTTAAAGCATATAACGGTTGTGCTTTGGCTGCAAACCCTGGCCCAATCCGTACAACCGTCGACCAGGATACATATAGACTTTGCGGAACCACTGGATGAATTCTATTACTTGATAGTGGTTGCTAGATTCAACAAATGGCAAGAGGTGCTAAGATGCAGGAAACCCAGCACTGTTACTGTTAAATTCATAACATGTTGTTAATTGTCTGGTTAGTGATAACACTACCCAGTTTACTTCTTCATTGTTCCAAGAATCATGCGGGACATATCAGGTAAAACATTTTATAAGCCCACAATATCATTCGAGAAGTAACGGCCAAGCAGAACACTTTGTAAACATCCTAAAAAGGGCATTAAGGAAGGTCTATGGATCACTCACGGAAAAAGCTCTACAGCAGTTTCTTCAAGTATACAGAATTACGGCAAACCCTAACACCCTATCAGACAAATCACCAGTGGAGGTTATGTTTGGCCGTAAAATCAAATCAGTATTTGAGAAGTTGCATCCAAGACAACCTATTAAAAATACAATCTCCTATAGGAGAACCTATTAAAAATACAATCTCCTATAGGAGAACCTATTAAAAATACAATCTTTGAGAGAAAGTGTACTTCAAGCATTTTAAAAACAACGTTTTGGTTTGGCAACTGGAAAAAGTAATACAAATGATCGAAAATGTGATGTGTATAATCAAGGGACAAAAATTCACACACAAAAGGCACATGGACCAGATATGCAAACGTTTAACTGAGGACCAAGAAGAGTTGCGTCGGGGAAAAGTTGAGGCTATTGAAACCGTCTACGACACATTTGGTCTTGAGCCTCCACAAATAAAACCAGAACCACGACCTTTGGAAAGCAAAAAGAAAAATCACTGAGCCGTTCATAGTTCATCCCGAGAGGTAAAAGTACTGTTACACCGTCCGGAGTTATCAGCTTGGGAGGGAGAAGTGTTGTGGCAGAACTAACCAAGGTTACATACTAATAGACTATTCAGATCTCAATAAATACTAAAAAAGTAAGCCGTAACGTGTCAGCCGATCTCCGGTACTCGTACTGGACTGGTTGCTGAAGTGTAGTGTCTGCTTAGATGCTGCACTCAAATTAATTGTCCTTAGTAAATGGAAGGGGAAATCGTTCTATACTAAGGCAATTTTATTTTTGCAGAATCCTCTTTTGAAGCTGGTTATCTCCCACATTAAACTGATCTCATGTCACATTTTGTTTCGTGGGAAATAAATAAATAACCAGTCGATATCCGGTGGACCAACGTAGTATGCTTTGCTTTGTATGTTGTACTTGATTTTGCGTACTGTTTTCTTTGCAACCCTTAACAGGACTATAATGATACAAGATATATTTTTTTTAAATAAAATCAGTTGTTTAAGTATTAAATATTATTTGTATGCAGAATGTATCTTGGACTACAACACAAGCGCCCGTCTTCCTCTGATAACTTACCTACTTTCTTGCGCCATTCAATGACTGTGCTTTTATGGAAACTGAAAATGAGAACTGGTATTCACTTGCGCGAAGCGATGTACCAGAAAGACTTGCACAGAAAGTAACTAACATCGCTCCCTCTCTCATAAAGTATACATAATGTAAACAAGTACTGGTTAGTATTTTATTGAGTTCAAGTCTAAAATAAAAAGAAGTGTAGGGAACGTTTTGTTATGCACGTTCTTATATGGTTACTGGAAAGAAGATTGCGGATGTTTGTGTATTATTTGTAATCTGAAAAGAAAAGTTTTGAAAGTCTTTTGTACAAGCCGTATAATTGCTGAGTCTTGTAGTGATTTATATGGTGAGAGTAAACGGACGGTGCAATACGAAGAATTACCTCGAATTAGTTTTCTACTGTATTTCTTTTACGACGTTCTGTGTCGAATGGTGAGAGCTTACGACTGGGGAAGATAATTTCTACTTTTTACTAAAATTACTAAGTAAAATGAAAACGGCTGAGCGGATAGAATATGAAAATAAACGAAATTAAAAAAAAATACTTAAACAGATACTTAGTTTTTCATTTACGGAGCTGTCTGTTCAAGGAAATAGCGCATATTCTGATTTTATTTAATACATAATATCGAAATAAGATATATCCACGGTTTACCTAGTGTAAACGTTCGCCATTTCATCACTTCGCCTATAGTAAGGATAGTATTCTGTACTTTTCACAGTTGACAGAATATATAATAGGATTTCAAAATAATTCAAGGGTATGGCATCATCCTGCAAAGAGATGGCATACAAAGAGATGGCGTTATCATTAATATTGACGCAGTTATAACCCTTCAAATAGATGGTTCATGCTACATCAACAGCAACAATTGGGTCTTCTTGCGATCTTAAACATGAGATGAGATGATTCAATTACCACAACACTTTGGGAAATGCAGTGTCATCTGATCAGATTTATACGCTATAAGCGTGTTTGTTGACCAGACTGAAACACCCTCAGCCTCTGTCCCATCGACGAGATGTTGCATCCCTCTGCCTGTTCTACAAGTACTTTAACGGTGAATGCTCTGACAGACTACAAGCACTTGTACCTCATCGATGTAAAGTCCACCGACAAACCCGACAAGCAGCTAAATCCCACCCCTTCACAGTATAGATCCCTAGATGTAAGAGAGCCTTCTACTCCAGTAGTTTCTTCCCCAGAACCTCTAGACTTTGAAATTCCCTTCCGGACCCCTGCTTCCCAACTGTACTGACATGCAGAAGTTCAAGTGTAACGTGAACCGAAATCTTGCTGCTCAACTCCCTACATAGTATCGCTGATGCTTATGTCCCTGATAGTAGCCTCCTACATCAAAGTGGCAATGTGCCTTGTTTGGGGTGAAAATGTAAAAAGAAAAAAAACTAAACAAAATGCATTTTGGAAGTCTTTGTTTAAATCTATGTACCAAAAAATAAAGCTAACCCGAAATATACCTAATCGTTCCACGAATTCTCATTTTGTATTTAGTATATACACATAAAACCTAAATAAAATGGTAAGACTTAGTTTTAGGATTTCTTGCATGTTCCTGATGAAATCTATATAATCAGCGAACAGAAACCGACTCATTAAAATGACATATTTTATATTTAAGTATAACATTTCCGTGTGTGACAAAGGGATTACGGATTCTGATATTCATACCTCCTTGATTTTTACCAGCGTCTTGTCTGTATGATAGCTTTGGTGTTATCACGTTGCCATTGCGCCTACTGCGACAGGGAAGAGTCGCACTTTAGACTTTAGACTGTTTTTTTTAGTCCTATATATATATATATATATACATGCATATATACATGCATATATATATGTATATATATATACATATATATATGTAGATAGATAGATAGATTGATAGATAGATCAGAATTAGATCATTAGATGGACAAAATGGGTGATATACAGACAAAGCTATAGAGGAATAAATAAAGTATTTTTTTCAAATTTAAATATATTTGATTAGGTTTATATATATATATATATATATATATATATGTGTGTGTGTGTGTGTGTGTGTGTGTGTGTGTGTGTGTGTGTGTGTGTGTGTGTGTGTGTGTTAGCGTTAAGATTGACGAATAAATTAGACAAGATTTAAGAAAGCCAAGTCCGACAGATTAAAGGATTGATTGATTGATTGATTGATCGCCTACCCCTACTTCACCCACTCACACACACGCACACACACGCGCACACGCGCACGCACACACACACATGAAAGAAAAAGATGGAGGAAGAAGAGCAGCTCGCCGGAAGCATATCGAAATACTCATCTTTTCAATTCAGTAGAAAATGAAAAACGATATAAAGAGAGAGAAAACAGAAGCAACAAAAGATAATACAAGTTAATAAGTAAAGAAAGTTGAAGGGAAATCTCAATCATTATAAAAATTAGAAAGAAAGATGAATAAAAAGAGAAAAAAAGATACGAAACAATGAAGTAAAGCGAACTTCCTAACCAGCACAAGCCGCCATTTTTTTTTCTTTTCGATCGAATTTAGCGGCTTTTCACCGTTGCGAGTCGCCATTAAAATCCGTGAAAGCCAAAACCTTGCAAAAACGAACTAATGACATTATAAAAGTAACGGTCTTTGTAAGATTGGAAGAGTGCCGTTCGGTTATCGATAAGAAACGTTGTTAGGTTGTGAAAGAAAGAGAAAGAGAGAGAGAAAGAGAGAGAGAGAGAGGAGATGGAGACAATGAAAGAGAAAGACGGAGGAGGGGAAGAAGTGACATCCATTCAAGAGGAGGAGAAGCAGCAAACTTTTCCGAAGAGCGAGCCAATAGTATTTGTTCCTGGCTTCAGCCAGCTTACGTGAGAACGACCCAAGCGACCCCTACCGGCACAGATGTTAACTAGAAAATCAAAAGCCAGCTCTTCCATCACGATTATTTAATTATAAACATAATAATACATTTTTGTTTCTTTCTCTTTTTTTATTGCTTTTTTTTTTCATCCTCTGTATTTCTTTCTTTACATTCTTCTTTTCTATATTCGTTCCTTTATTTTTCGTAGTTATAAGAATTAGAACCCAAGAAAATGCAAGACGCTTGTCGCTGTGTCGGTTAACTTGATGTAGTTATTATATCGAATATGTATCCGTGTGTGCATGGATACACTTATATCTAAAAGGCATGCCGAAATAACCAGGAAACGCGCAGAATCGTTCACTACAAATTATGCAGCTGCCATTGCATAAAGACAGCATGCATTCCGCCGGTTCGTACATTATAAGTTAGATACAAATAGGCAAAAATTCGTAGATGCTAGAAATCATTGTAAGAGTGAAATAGCCAAATCTTTTTTTTTTTTTTGCATAGGCATCACCACTTATCAAGGCTCAAAGTCCACTCGAGGATAAGGGTTAAAGAGTTATAGTAATCAATTGGAGAATATAGTAATCGTTAGTAATGGAAATTCGGTAAATTTGTTAACTTAAGTGGAACGGCTTATCAAGAACTTGTTTACGTTGAACTTGAAGACAGCCATAATCAGCTGGAAAGCAGGAAAATGGAAGACAGATCCACAGTCGTGCAGTTCTAAGAAAGAAGCTTTGTTCATGGAATCTACGTTTAGTTTTAGGTACAGATAGAGAGGGGGGAATTAGTGATAGTGTTTTCAGCTAGACGAGTGTTTCTTATGACAGTTTGGCGAGGGGTGACCATAGGTTAAAACTCAGTCGAACACTTGCGATGAAAATAACGATAAAGCAAAGACAAACTCGCAACATCTCTTCTGTAATAAAGAGGTTGTAGGGAAGGGAAAAGGACATCTCCTACGAGGCTACGAAGTCAATTTTGAACTCTATCAAGGCAGGATAAGTCCTTTCTAGTAGCTGCTGCCAAGATGTGGCAACAGTACTCCATCCTTGGACGTACTTGGTTATTAAGAGTAAATTATTGCTATACATATTATGAGAGACTCTCAGTTGCCAACGTGACAATGAAACGCATAAAATCGCAGAAGATAGTAACTCCTGATTTTTGAAAAATTTATAATACTGTAGTAAATAAAGGACAATTCAATTTCACTACCCAACAACCAAAAGGTCGCATGCATGGCAACCGAGAAATTGGAACTACTTGCCCGGCAATTTGCCTCCAACTCTACCTTATACCCAACAAACAACCCCTCCCAAATTTCCCTATGCGGACTGAAGTTACACTTGATGATCTGAAAATCATCCCTTATCGTGTCTGCTATATCATAAAAAACTTATATACATACATGGGCATGATCTTATCCATGCTATACTAATTAAGTATAGAGTTAGACCTCGTACTTTCCAAACTCTACAACAAATGCCTTGCTAAATTTTGCTAACCAAATAGCTGGAAAATAGCTTATGTGGTACCAGTGTATGAGAATTCTTGTGAAAGAACTGATCTGTTCTATTATCACCCTATTAACCTCCCCCCCCTCTCGCTAAAATCTTTGAGACATTAATCAATCAAGCACTAGTCCATTGCTTCGTAAAATATATGAGAGGATACGAGAGTATGACTTAGGGAATGTCGTTCTGTTGCAGATATTTTAATGGTTATCTCTGAACGACTATACCATGTATTTGGTAGGTTGGAGGAGCCAGAACTAAAGATCCTGATATATCCAAAGCATTTGACAAAGTCTGACATGAGGCGCCCTTGGTGAAAATTGAATCATACGGTATGCCTGGACGAATACTATATATTAAATATTTCTTAGACAAAAAGATCATCCAAGTTGTCCTTGATGGACGTATATCCAAACAACATAATATAAATGTTGAAGTGCCTCGGAGATCGATCGTTGCATCTATTATTCGCAATATTCATAAACTACCTCCCTGATAACATTGTGTCTTATAAAGTTTATATTGAATAAGTCAGAAAGAGTGGCAACCTTCGTTGAAGTGAGTGTCCCAAATGATGGAGGTCTGAACAGAGCTAAAATAGAGAAACAGACCAAATATCAAGGTCTCAGGTATGATATGAAAAAACAAATGAAATCTTAGGGAAATATCAATCATACCATTTATTACAGATGCAACAGGGCTTATGAAAAAGAACCTGAAGTCCTACCTAACTAATATTCCTGGTGAACCAAGTGCAAGTGAAATCCAGACAATTGCACTTAAGGGAACAGCGATGATACTAAAAAGAGCTCTCGGTTGGTTTCAATAAAAAGCACGGGCAATGTTGGCAGCTGGTTTGGTTGCCCCATACCCAGCATTACAATCTTCAAAGAAATAAAATGGAAAAAAAGTATATTTGCCGATGATATAACGCTCTATAACAGATACGAGGAGAAAAACGGATGTACCATATCTAAGATAATGGCAGAATTTAAAAAAAGAAATGACCATCCAGTGCAATGTGGTCGTAAATAGAAGGAAACATGTAATGCTACTAAGACTAAGCTTCTTTCCATTAACAATTACAAGAAGCCTTCCAAACCACCGATAGCTATGACTAATAACACTTTACGTGGTAGGTTTTCTTTCAAACTCATCGGCTTGACATTGACAGAAAATATAAACTGGAATAAATATTAAGGACATTGCGAACAAAAATGCTGAAAAAAAGGTGGTTTGTCTCTCTCGGGCTTGATTACTCAGACCTGAAAGTATCCTGTACTCTACAAAGCCACCATTTGTTCATGCATAAAGTATTGTTGCTACATTTTGGCTGGTGCATCTACTACCCTCTCTCTCTCTCTCTCTCTCTCTCTCTCTCTCTCTCTCTCTCTCTCTCTCTCTCTCTTTCTCTCTTGGACATGAGCGATAGAAGAGTTTCCAATCTAGTAGGTCCTACACTGTCAGCTAAGCTCACACCCCTGTCCCATCGCCGCAATGTTGCATCCCTGTGCTTGTTCTACAAGTATTTTAATGAAATGTGCTATGATGAACTCATAGCACTTGTTGGCCCTCGACGTGCACATCCTCGACAAATCCGCTTCGGACAAAATCATACACATTCATTGTTGAGGTCGCTAAATGCCGGAAAGCCTTGTACTCTAATAGCTTCTTCCCTTAGACTAAGAGACTTTGACATTCCCTCCCTGTTACCTGCTTCCCTAACTATACTAATATGCAGAAGTTTAAATGTAATATAAACTGAGATCGCGCTCATCTATGCTGAAGATGATCCCAAATAGTAGCCCTTTACGTCTTAGAATGCTTTGTTTAGGGGTTGGTATGAGTAAAAACAAAAACAAAAAAAACAAAAAGATCTCCAATTACAGCTAGCTGCTCCGGACTCATAAACACATAAAGGCTCTATCTAGCGATGTTGAGAACATAAAATGTGGCTATCCAAAACTTACTTTGGTTAACGGTTATCGGTTCTGTCTATTCTGCCTTCTGCGTCCGCATGTACAATGTTAACCCTTGCAGAAAGGGTACGTTTTATTAACAAAAAAAAAAATTCCGTCACGAAGGCTGTCAGTTACTGAATAGGCATCAAAATTTCAGACAGCATACGACAATCGTTGATCGAATCATACAATATCACATTTATTACAATCAGCATTGCCTCGAGGCCGCATGCTCATAGTGTTAAAGGGTCTCTACCCCCTATCCCTATTGGATCATAACAGCTCCAAAGTGTTATGGGATTTTTATTTTCGTCCTTCAAAATCAACAAAGATTAGACCATTACTGTAATGATTATTGATTTTGCAGTGGAATGTTAGTTCTGTGGAGTTCTAGGAGGTTCACCCTCCTAGGAGTAAGTTTATTGCTAATCGCCTGAGGCGCCTTTACTGATGACTGCCGACATGGCTGACTAGGCACGTTTTGTAGGTCAGAGTGGCCCTTCTCGGGGCGCTGATTTCTCAATCTCACTTTCCGAACTTGATGTCAGAATTCTTGCAGTGGAAGAGAAATATATACTCCAATGCATATAAAAGGGGACTCTCAAGACCTTAGTTTTCCTTTTACTGATGTATTTTTGGCTTCAACTTGAGGTGATTCCAAGGATTATCACCTCTGAACATTTTCTCGGCCTTCTAGGAAGAATATGTTCCACAGAGCAAGATTTATGCGGCATATATAATATAATATAAGAAAGCGGGATCTTGAGAAATTTCGCAAGGGTTTTTTTTTAAGATCTCAGTCAATCGTTTTGACTTAGTAGCAGTTGTAACCGCCGATACAATTCTCTTAGCAAACTCCTTCACAGCTTCAGGAGCGATCTTGATTGCGGTGCTCTCTATTACGTCCGCATATTTGGAGGACAAAAGTTCCCTTTATTATAATTGTTAACAACAGTGACTTGGATCTCCATGTTACTCCTTCGGACTGGATAGTTGTTGACAGTTCATGACTTGCCGTTATCGTTACTGACGTTTTGTTGTTCGACCGTAGTGCTATGATGTGGAGGGTTAATAGATTGTGCCCTGGACCAATGTCGACATAGTTTCACGGGTCTCAACCCTCTCGCTCAAATGCAATACATACACTGGACTACACAGGGGTGCGAGAAGTACAGGGAATGTTGCCTAGTGTGATATCATCGTGCTAAGACTTTTGGCTTGCCTCAGCCTGCAGGCAGAAAGTAACCCTACATGATGATTGAAACCTAGGTAAGGCAAATTGTACTGGCTAGAATCTAGAAATTAGAAACCTGTTTCTTACTTCGCATCTTATTCATCTCAACCTTGTTTCAAAGATCGTCCATTATCTATCTAAGGAAACCTTAATGCATATACGAGGGGCGTTTCAAAAGTAACATCTCCTATATTTTATTCCGCCCAAATAGATCAGAGGGAATTGCAAATTAAATTCCACATGATTACTGAATTACTGCATTCATAACCTGAGCATTTCATCTCTCTGTTGCATATATTGATTGCGTGAGACTCTATCAAAGCATGGACGAGCGTCAGAAGTAGCGTTATTGAATACCTTCATGTAGAAAAAACTGTACCGATCAACATTCACCGGCGCCTGTTGAACGTTTATGAAGCCGACGCAGTCGATGTCAGCAAAGTTAGGAGATAGGATCGTTGATTTCAGAGTAGCGACAAAGGTGTGAGTGACGAAACACGAACTTGACTTTTATGACCGGAGCATCATTCATTGCTTGTAAGAGTGCATTGAGAAGCGTTGTGACGATGTAGAAAAATAAATTCGGGTGCACGGAATATCGCTTGTTTTAATAGCACTAATCCCGTCTTCGTAGCTATTCAACTTTTTGGTTTTATTTTATTTTTGAACAGAAGGCCTTACTTTTGGAACGACCTTCGTAAGTTATTTAATTTATTTAAAAGTATTAAACTATTTAAACTACAGTCAAACATTATGAAATATATTTTCAAACAAAAAAAAATTGATTATAAACAAAAAGAAGTCATTCTTTTTGTAAAAAACATATTTTCTCTCCCCTCCCTCTCTCCATTTCACCATATCTATAATATAAAGCTGAATGTGTGTGTGTGTGTGTGTGTGTGTGTGTGTGTGTGTGTGTGTGTGTGTGGTCGTCACGAATAGGCTCCTATGTGATTGACTATTTTAAAAAACTTATTACATATAATGATAGAAGAGGTATCGATATACAGGAATGGGTATGTTTGATCCTGCAGGACGGCGGTTCATTAAAATTGTGGGGTGTACGTTCGCACCTGGTCCACAAAGTATGGAAATAAAAAATTTAAAAATAAAAAAAAACGTTTACAAGTGTTTTTGATATAGATGTACATAAGAATACTTTGATAAGTATGTTTTAACTTGAATAGGGATGGTATAATAAAATTGTGGGGTCTGCGTTCTCGCCTGGCCTCCATAAAATGGAAATATGTCACAAAGTTTAACAAGGTTTTTTTAATATAGATCCACAGAATATTGTGATAAGTGTTTCAGTATGAACAGGTATGGTATAATAAATTATTGGGTGTATCTATTTTATTTTTACTTTCATCATATTTTGCTTTAGTTTTGATACCCCCAAATTCGAAGCTATCTCTTTACAACCCTTCCTTTTCATAACCTATCATACTTTAATAAATCATAGTCCATTTTCTGTAGGCTGTTTTTGAACCCATATATTCAAACACTCTACCGTGTTTGAATGATATATAATCCAAGGTAAATATTTTCCACGGGTAAAGTAACCAAGGAAGTTTAACGACGTTTATACAAAATTGCTCAATACAAAAAGAACGCAAGATGTGCTCTCAGTTTGTTTTTACATGAGCAATTATAGGTTGCTAAACATTTATGAGCATGTTTCGGCCAACTAGTCACTAGCAAATAGATAGTTTTTCAGGTGATGCAGCTTATACGAAAGCAAAGTTTGTGTAGTGACATGACTGCTTATGTAAAGATAGATAGAAATCACTTTCAATTGAAATAAAGTCGGCCAATTTAGCTCATATGTGCAGATCATCATATAATTATTATATCACTCTGAGAGATGTTAAAAACTTTTTAAAAAATAAATGTTTAAATTTCAACAGTGTCTTTCGCGGTTAACGGTGGGAGAATGGATTAGGTTATTGCTAATGAAGCTAGAGATGGCTTCTATTGCTGGGATCGAATCTATAAATCTATCGACCGGTGTTAATGGTGACACCCGGCACTGATGATTTCTGAAAGGATGAAACACTAGTGTCTGTAGATATTTAACAATTATTATTGTAAATAATTATATATATATATATATATATATATATATATATATATATACATACTAGCAAAGTACCTGGGTTGACTGGGTTCAAAAACAACCTACAGAAAATGGACACTGATTTATGAAAGTATGATAGGTTATGAAAAAGAAGAGTTGTAAAGAGATAGCTTCGAATTTGGGGGTATCAAATCCAAAACAAAATATGATGAAAGTAAAAATAAAATAGATAAACCCCATAATTTATTATACCATACCTGTTCACACTGAAACACTTATCACAATATTCTGTGGGTCTATATTAAAAAACCTCGTTAAACTTTGTGACATACTTCCATTCTTTGGAGGTCAGGTGCGAACGAATACCCCATAATTTTATTATACCATATTTCTTCGAACTGAAACATAATTATCAAAGTATACTTACGCAGATAGATATGAAAAGTCTTCATTAAAATGTGTGCCTATTTCCATTCTATGGAGGCCAGGCGCGAATGCAGACCCCACAATTTTATTATACCATCCCTATTTAAGTTAAAACATACTTATCAAAGTATTATTATGTACATCTATATCAGAAACACTTGTAAACGTTTTTTTTTTTAATTTTTAAATTTTTTATTTCCATACTTTGTGGACCAGGCGCGAACGCAGACCTCACAATTTTAATGAATTATCATTATGCATGATCAAACACACCTATTCCTGTGTTTCGATACATCTTCTATCATTATATGAAATCAGTTTTCTACAATAGTCAACCATTTAGGAGCCTATTTATGACCAGACACACACACAGACGTTCAGCTTTATATTATAGAGAAATAATTATTTGTAGTATTCCGAATTTTACTGGGTTTATATAATTCAGTAATTGTTTATATATCATAAATTTAAAGTCCAAAAGAGATTACTTAAACTGTAAGCTACAAAATTATCATCTTTCATAATTGAGCATTCATATATTGTTTTAACAAAAACCAAGACTTCAAAGAATGGGTTGATATCTATATATATATATATATATATATATATATATATATATATATATATATATTTATATATATATATATATATATATATTTATATATATATATATATATATGTGAAAATTTTTTCCAATTATATTTCACCTTTTATCTATAGCAATCTTTAATGAATGCAGTTACAGAGCATATAACAAATAAGTGGGGGATGCCCTTTTCTCTACCCTGCAACCTCTCTCCCACAGAAGAGACGTTGCGAGCCTATCCTTGTTTTATCGTTATTTCCATGGCAAGTGCTCGTCTGAACTCCAATCTCTGGTCCCCCCTCGCCAATCTTTCACGAAAAACGCCCATCTAGCTGAATCCACTGTCAAAAATTTCCCCCACTCTATATCTGTGCCTAAATCAAAACGCGGATTCCATGAACAAAGCTTCTTTCTTAGAACTGCACGCCTGTGGAACTCTGTTCCATCTGCCTGCTTCCCACCGGACTACAACTTGGATGTCTTCAAGGCCAATGTTAACAAATTCCTAATGAACCGCCCCCTTAAGTAAACACTTCATCAAATCTCCACACTAACGTAATGTACTTGCAATAACCCTTATCCCTGAGTGGCTTCCGGGCTTTGATAAGTGCTGATCACTGTGTAAAAAAAAAAAGTGACAAAAGTCTATATTCCAAATTTCATAATGTTGACCATCTTACAATTTATTCTTTTAACTACGTTGACATTCGCCACTCTTGACAGTTTTGTAGCGCAAAAGCATTTATTTTAATTATTATATCAATCAAAGAATCTATTCTGCCCTTAACTCATCAGAAGAAATAGAAATCATCAAACCATTAAAAGAAAAGAAAATGTACTTGGGCATGACTAAAAAATCCGAAAATCGGAAGAGGAGCGACAGTTATCTTGTATTTTATCTTTTATTACGACATTTTTCCCTCGTTGATATAATAATTAAATGAATGATTTTACGCTAAGAAACAGTTGTAAAGAATTATGCATGTTAATGTACTTAGAGGAATAAATTGTAAGATGGTCAACATCATGAAATTGTGAATATAGGATTTGTCTTTTATTTGTTATATATATATATATATGTGTGTGTGTGTGTGTGTGTGTGTGTGTGTGTGTGTGTGTGTGTTTGTGTACTATATATGATCCGTTGAGTCACAAGCACTAATACTATTTGATCCGCTTTGTTTTATTTTTAAATTCATAGACTTATATATTTATGATGGATTCTCCCGTCGATATCGACGTATGAGCTTCCACCACAACAACAAAGTTGCTTTGAAATCGACACAGATGATTTATTTATACTGGTGAAGGCTTTGTGTAGTGCCAACCACACTTTCTGGTATTACTGCTAACCTTTGTCGGTGAAGATAACTACCACAGGACAGTATACTGAAGGTTTTTACATCAGAGTTATCTTCTCCTAGATGAATGTCTTAACGAAGACTGAATGTGCATCTCTCCCAGTCAATTAATGCGTCTCCAGATATCAACTTGGAAATTTCTACGACTCGGCAAGGTATATACAGCGCCCAGCCTTCCAAAATGGTCACCCATCTGGTACTGGCCAGGCTTAACGTTGCTTATATATATCGGTAAATTTAGTGCCTATTTTCGATGCTAAAAATCATTTTTTTAAATTAATTAATATATCTCAATATTCTTTAAATATTGATCTATTTAGTTTTAGTGTCATACATATATATATATATATATATATATATATATATATATATATATATATATATATAAATATATACACACAGTTCGTCGCAAAAGTAAAGCCTTGAATTTGTTTAAGAGCGTTATAATTTTTTTCGGTGTCTCTACAGAATTTAATGACACGGTGCTGCTTCTGACGCGCATCAATACAAGAGTTGTCTTTCTTAGAGTTTCACGCCATCAATATCTGCAACAGAGCAATGAAACATTCATGTCATGACTACATACGTTCAGTCATCATAACAATAGAAATTTGCAATTTTCCTGATCTATTTGCGCTTCGCGCGGAATACAAAAAAAATAAGAACGCATTATTGTGGAACACCCCTCATATATATATATATATATATATATATATATATATATATATATATATATATATATATATATGCGTTTTATTTTTATTACCGTATCTTTCTGTTAAGTTACATTATTTTTTCAGCTATTCGGCCGTTTTTTTTGGTCGTCTGTAGCTTCCTCAAACTTTTATAGAAAATTTATGTAAAAGTCTGACGAAGCTACAGACGACCAAAAAAAACGGCCGAGTAGCTGAAACAATAATGTAACTTAACAGAAATATACGGTAGTAAAAAATAAAACGCATATTTGCTCTACAACAGTATTGAGCACTTTCTTCAGTTTTTGTTAATTGACATTTCCACTATATATATATATATATGTGTGTGTGTGTGTGTGTAGATAGATAGATAGATAGATAGATAGATAGATAGATAGATAGATAGATAGATAGATAGATATACGAGTGGTTGTTCTTGAGTATCTTTCCTGACTGTTGTTGGCATTCGTTTTTCCGATATCTTTCCTGGTAGAATTTTTTTTTAGAAAGACATCGTGTAATTATGAGAAGAAATACATGGAAGTTGCCAACAACCCTTAAATGAAATGTGTCTGGACAACAAATTAGATTCGAACCCCAACACCCAAGTTATCAGTTTGTGTCGTTAACCACCTAGCCATCGTTACCTTCCTAGATATGGTGTGTGCGTGTGTGTGTGCGCGCGTATTTTTATAACAATAATTATTGTTTCTAATAGTTTCCTATGCAATTAATTATATACATATATGTGTGTGTGTGTGTGTGAGAGAGAGAGAGAGAGAGACTGAGTGAGAGAGGGAGTATGTATGTTTATATATATATATATATATATATATATATATATATATATATATATATATATATATATACAATTGTGTGCGTCCATTTTTATAATAATATTTTTTTTATTTCCTGATTTTGCCGTACGCAATAAGTGCTGGCCATTCAATCATTTTGCGAATAGGCGATAATTCAATCAGCGCTTATTTTCTATTCTAGTTTGGGGTTTCCATCGAGAAGCTGACGAAATTAACCTTTGACCTCAAATACCAAATTATTTTCCCTCGGAAGCGAAGCTAAGAAATTTGCTTGGCCTCTAAGACGATTCATATTTACACAAAAACAAAATACGAGCGATTCAAGCAACGTAACGATGTCGGTTTACCCGGAAAAGTTAAAACATAATCAAAACGACCTTCGAAGTTGCTTGAAATGTAGATTCACCCTACATTGACTGAAACTTACGCCATTAAATACAAGTGAGAGATTACTATACATATATATAATAAAGTAAAGTTGACCTTCCTCGCATTAAGACATATTAGGATGCTAACCAAAAACCTTCATATGCTTACCTGTATCGTCATTAAATTAGCTTAAGCCCTCAAGCATCTTTCTAGAAAGTATGCGTCCATTTTTCTTCAACCTTCGTCATATTTTCTCCTAATTAGCAGACTCTCACAAATAAACCTTCTTAAGAAAAAGTTGCATCCATTTTTACTTGATACTATTTATCTACTCTAACCGCCATACTTATACCAGGCTATTTCTCAATATAATGTAATGTTATTTAAATCACCTAAATTATTTAATTGTGTCTTCCTTAATGCGATTCTGCCATTCTGTTCGGCTTACTAATATTCTGCAGCCATTTGCTAATATTTTCTGTAAACATTCTAGATACCAATTTAACATACAAATGGTCGTATATATGATGCTGATATCTGCTTCCCCACGTACATACAACAAAAAGGCATTTTTTCTTACTGAGCTGTGACTTTCATTTTGTTTAAATTCTATTGACGAAAAACTATTAGAATATTTACAAAAATAAATTATTTAATCATTATTTCTGACATTATGCGTGGATTGCTGCTACCAGATCAGGCTGTCTGAAGATATTGACTTCCTGAGACGAAATACACCTAACATTTGTGCTTTTTGTTTTCCTACTTCCTTTTGCAAAACTTAATTATGTTCTGCAAAACCAAAAACAAAAATAACAACCCATCTTTCCCCCCACTTTCCTCATTCCCATTTCCTCTTTCTCTTTCTATCTCCCCACTTCCTGACTTCTTTCTTAACTTTAAATGTACCAAACGTTAATGCTGTAACCTTTTTTCCTCCCGCATTGCAAAACTCATTGATGTTCTGTAGAGCAAGGAACAAAAACGATAAAATCCACTATAAAACAACCAAACCAAACACTACAAACTAGCGATTAAACATACAAAAACCTTGAAAGATTAAAAACCTTCTACAAAATAACAGGATGCAACATGAATACTATTTCCAAAATAACTGGATTTAGCATTAAATTACCCGAAAAAGGTTGATATGCCGTAAAACAAGACAACAAACCCAAACAAAATCTCGTTTTCCAAACCAAATAAATCTTACATTTTTCTGAAAGAATTTTTCCTCAAATGGAATAAAAGAAAACAATATTTGTTGGAATAATTACGTTATTTGAACAATATTTTTCATATTATAAAATATATTATATACGGCATAATCACGTTTGATACACTGGTTCCCATTAGATCACCGGTTAAGCAACGATTAACCTGACCAGTACAAGATGGGTGACCATTTTGGACTTCCAGGTGGTGTATGTGCTCTCCACTTATCTCAGCAGGGGCTATCCATTGTCTTTCAAGACTGAACTGAGGCATAAAATTAGATTTTTAAACACACACACAAAAAACACTAATTTATTTTATTTCTATTTAATAAAAATACATTAGACTATTAATAAAAATAACGTATTTTACACCTATTTTCATTATTTGTGACAAATTGTCTAAGTCTAGAAGGAGTTAAGAAAATTTCTTCAGAAATAGTCTGTATTTGACTGCGTTATTAAAACAATATTTTACAAGAACTACACTTTGTATCAATTCCAAAAAAGCACAGACCCAAATAACCTACAAAATATGCTGTGTTAAGAAAAGAATTTCCAGCATATATATATATATATATATATATATATATATATATATATATATTAAATTCGAAGTACAAATAACCTACAAAATATGTTGTGTTAAGAAAAGAATTTCCAGCATATATATATATATATATATATATATATATATATATATATATATATATATATATATATATATATATATAGGCATCACCACTTATGAAGGCCCAGAGACCACTCGAGGATAAGGGTTAAGAGTGTACAGTAGTTAATTTGACAATATACTAACCGTTAGTAATGGAAATTCAGTAAATTTGTCAACTTAAGTGGAACAGCTCATCAAGAACTTGTTTACGTTAGACTTGAAGACAACCATATTTTAGTCAGCTGGAAAGCAGGAAAACGGAAGACAATTCCATAGACGTGCAGTTCTAAGAAAGAAGCTTTGTTCATGGAATCTACGTTTAGGCACAGATAAGAGTGGGGGAAATTATTCGTAGACATTTTGTAAACATTGTTTTTAAAAAATAAAAAATAATACTTCTATTATGTTTTAAACGACTGTAATAGTTTATTTTGGAAGTATATTTCATAAAGAACCCACTTTAAAAACAGAAATTACGAGTTTTATATATTTTATTCGCAGTTTTTTGTTGGGGGGTGTCAAAAATTCCGCCTAAAATTCTGATACACCTACCGGATCACGTGACTCTTCTGGCGGCCATGTTGTAAGCCCTAACGGTATTTTTGGAGATTACCGAAAATACTATACTAAAATGTCGAAGCAATCGGTCAGTGGTTATTTGGATTATCGGTTAGTCATAAACATGCTTTTACATTTTATTTATATTGAGATATTAGTTCAGTTTAATCGTGAATTGGAAAAATAAGCATATTTCGGAAGATTAGAATCAGCATCGGAATCGAAAACATGAATGCTTATTTTCCGATGCTAAAACACTTATTTTAATTGTTTATTTTTTTTAGTTTATTTTGTTTGAAACCTTATTTTCCATTACTCGAACGAGAGATAAAATGAAAAATATCCCTTTATTTTACAATGTTAATAAAATCAAAGTCACTCCAAAAGTATATGTTTTACGTTGGAGAAAATGTATATGTATACATTTTTATGATAAGCTGGAAAGAAAGTAATAAGAAAACAACTTCACAACTACATATTAAGAGATTTTTAAAGAATCGGGATCGGTAATTGTATCGGATTCAAAAATTTATAAAAGAATCGGTAATCGAATCGGAATCAGGAAAAATATTGGAATCACCCAATCACTAATATATATATATATATATATATATATATATATATATATATATATATATATATATATATATATAGTAAGTTATAAAATATATATGGCGATTAAGCTACACTGAATATTCCGCGTTTCATCCACTCTAGGACTCTTCAGGCTTATGCGCGAATTTGGTGATTTTATATACGCACCTTCTATTGAGATTTTAGTTAGCCAATTAGCTTTTTAATATCCATCGCGTCCTTCCTATCAGCCAATAAACATGCATTTACCGGACAAATGCCTATTTGACCTCTGGTTGACCTGTTCCTTTGTGTGTGCTCTATTTAGCCTGGATATCTAGTTTCTTGACCTGTTTTAAATCTAGGTTAGAGTTTTTTTTATGTTAGTTTATATATATATATATATATATATATATATATATATATATATATATATATATATATATATATATATCGAACCCAGTATGAGCGGCTGAAACGGGATATCCGGAAAGGGAGAGTGAAAGGAGCCGTGGATGGGAGGGGGAGCCAAATTGGTCTGGTGTGAGAGGTGTGCGGAAGAATATGTCTTAGCAGAGCTGGACTGATGAGTCACCAGTCTACTCATCGGCGCAGCGGGCCACAAAGCAGTCTTGAGTTGCCAACTGTGTCAACTGCGGGCGGATGTACAAAACGACAGGCGGTTTGAAACGGCATTTGATCCTGCATAGAAAAGAACAGCAAGAATGTGCTGCTAGTGGTGCACATGTCTATACAATGTGTGCTAAGGAATGCTAGAGTTAAGCAGGGCTTAAAAGCCCCATTCGTGCAGCCCATCACTGAATGTTTTCGTGTTTCTATATACCTTTTTTTTCTTTTTTTTGTGCAATATCGAGTGATGGCAATGTTCAAAAGCGAGTTTGCTGCCATCATATATATAATACATATATGTGTGGTAGTTTATGTATATTCATGTTTGTTTAATTTATTTATTTGTTTATTTTCTATTGTTTTTGTTAGTTTTAAAATTATTTTGTATCGCTATCCTAGAGTAAATTTTATCATGCGAACACAGTTGTTCGCTATTTCTCTTTTACAGTTTGATAAATGTTGGGGTTCTTTAAAGTATAGGATAGCAAATTTTTCATGAAGGCATAATCTACATGGGTTGTCTAGGTCTCTACATGTGGTAGCTTGTCTTATTATTTTCCATTCAACTACGAATGTCCGCTTTCCTTGAGTTCTCAGTATTTATTTGCTAGCATTGTTTTCATACGGTGCTTTTTATTGTTGAATGTACTTTTGTGGTCATAATATCGAGTTTTGAAATCTAAGGAAGTCATACCTACGTAATATTTTTTGTTATTCGGGTTTTCTTTCGCAAATATTGTGGCCTGGTAAACTACGCTTTTGGTTAGACATTTATTTTGAAGGGAGCAAAGTGTGCGGTGTTTACAGTTGCATTTATCTTGTTCGTTATTAGTATTTTTATTTTTATTTCTAGTATGGTTGTTGTTGTCCAGGTTTGGTTCATTATTATTATTATTATTATTATTATTATTATTATTATTATTATTATTATTATTATTATTATTATTATTATTATTTCTGCTAGTGTTAGTTTTATTTTTGTCATGGTGTCTATTTTTTTATTGTTTATTTTGTTGTTGTTTACATTGTTTTTATGTAATATTTTGTTATTATGTGCTTTAATTATCATCTCCAAATTTTCGCAGCAGCTGTAGGATAACTTTAAGGTATTTCATTGAAGATTTTGTGTAAGGGGTTTGTTTCGGGAAAGTGTTTTTCAATAAAATCTAGAAATTTCTTGCCAAGTTTTGTTTTTAACATTTGCTTGTAGTAGGCCGTATACCAAATTATAGTTTTTTTTTCTTCTATTTTTAATTTTATTATAGTTATTGGTGTTTGGTTGCTTATATTTGATATCGATATTTTTGTATCCACTATTTTTAGAGCTGTTTCATAGATATTGGTTGACCTGTTAAATGCATTTTCATCGCTTGAGTTATTGCTGAGTCTACTTACGATCGAGTTAGGAATCTGTTTTATAATTGATGGTGGGTGATTGGACTTAGGGTTTACGTATATTGGATTAGCGTTATCTTCTAGGAAGGGCGCGGTTGATACTAGAAAATTGATTGACTAATTAAAATCTCAATAGAAGGTGCGCATATAAAAACGACAGACAACCACAAAATTCGCGCATAAGCCTGAAGAGTCCTAGAGTGGATGAAACGCGGAATATTTACCATTATTGTTTACAAAAAGAAATATAGTGGTCTTCGCTTGTTACAGGAAAAAGGGCTGTCCCCTTTCCATGTCAATAAGAATAACATTAGATAAGTGAAAATGAGATTAGGATAAGCCGAGACTCGAACCTTGTAAGCAAGGTTAAGAAATAGAATGTTAGAAATCGGAATATTAAAAAGGCTTATTGTTAAATTCTATTATAAAATAGTTAGATATTGTTTATTTTGTAAAAAGAATTGATTGTTTACAAAACTGAGAATTACAAATCTCTGCTAAAAAGAATGAACAATACAAACTAAAAATACATTCTTAAAAAATAGGTTAGGTAAAAAAAAAATAGGTTAGGAGAGAATTCTTTGTTTGCAGAAGTGTGTTTTAGAAAAACGTGTGTACAGGTCACGTTTGGGAAACACACTCCTGACGTCATAGCAAAAGGAGGATTCTCAATATAGGAGCTGGAGTTAGTCAGATCAGGACAGTTGAGGCAGAACAGTTGAATCTGCTAGTCAGCAGAGATCAGGAGAGTCAATCAGTTGGCAGTCAATGGTCAGCTGCCCCTTTGGAAGCAAAGGGTAGAAAGATTAAACTATGTAGAACAAATGTGAATTCCTGACGTCATCATCATTCGACCGGTCCAATGAAATAAAGAATCACCATCGATATTTTGTAATTGTTTGTCTTCGTGTCATCATTCCACAAATTGAAGGTAATCTGTTAATCATCTTAATATGAACATATGTGTCTCTCCTCCTCGCTTATATATGTTATAAGAATCCACAGAACTGTATAAATGTCGTCCCCCCCTCTCTCATCACTATCGTTATAGCTGTTATATGTATTGGCCCAATATGAACTCAGTGCCATATTTCTTCAATATGAACCCTCACTACACAACACACTTAACTGCTTAAATACGCCTCGGGTGAAAATATATTTAAAAATTGCTCAACCCATAGCGGGGTTGGGGGCTTTTTAATTTGTCATCTACACACAGTACTGTTTCGTTGAATCACAACTCATCAGTGCGGCTAGACATACACCTTTCCCCTGCCGTGGATCGAACCTACAACCGTCGCATATATACATATATATATATATATATATATATATATATATATATATATATATATACATACATATATATATATATATATATATATATATATATATATATATATACATAGAGGTGTAGGGCCCCGAAACATGCATGTACATAGATTACTGGCTTATATATATATATATATATATATATATATATATATATATATATATATATATATATATATGTGTGTGTGTGTGTGTGTGTGTGTGTTTCTGGATCATGTATAACAAAATAAAAGAATTAATAAAAGGCTGTGTAATATTTTATACTCGTTTGTATTTTATCCGTTTATAGAGTAAAGGCAAAACTAGTATTTTCTAAAAAATTCCTTACTACGTATAAAGACAGTGGGGAAAACGCTCCATTTTCTAAAATTGGTAATTTAAATGATATCGGCTATAATGTAAGTGTATATTTTACAATGCATATATAAAAGCGATGCTGAAAATAGTTTGTTTTTAATTTTCATTCGATTTTTCTGCCCTAATTAATAATAGTATACAGGATTTTCAAATATTTATATAGGAGATTATTTACTTGCGTTTTTTGTTATTTATTGTCTAGTTTTTTAAGGATTTGTTTATAAAGATGGCGACTATTTTTTCCGCCTGAAATTCCACGTCTATTACTCAACATTTCATAATTTAGTGTATATATTTAATGTTGGTAATTGTCTGTATTTTTGAGATGAGGTGTTTTCATTGATTGAGATTGTCGGACTGACTTCCTCATCTTGGTTGTTATTATCACAACGTTTCGGCCGTTTTGCCCCCCGTCAATGTTTTGTATCGAACTGGGGAACCGTTTGTTAGGAGTCTCGAACCCAACCCTTTATTATTATTACGGGGGTACCGTGTTCGGACTCCAGCTAGGCTTCGGGACATAGTTTCTGTTTCTCTGTTTTGAATGTTACTTTTTCACTTCGTTCAGGATTGAACTCAGCACTTGTGGGTAACTGTAAACTTTGATACAACGTCTAGGACCACTCGGCCATGTGTCACTAGGACAATTCTTAGTTGGTTTTTGTTAATGTTAAACCTATGTTGTTATTCAAGGTTTTCTCTCTCTATCAGAGGTGTCCAAATTGCATTCAGCTCTACGCTTGGTTTGCTCAGTAGGTTGTTATGTCCGAGCATGTGAGCTGTTTCTTTAAGTTTTCTCACTTTCCAGTGGGTCTCTCTGTTTATTATTTTTACTTCATCCCATGGAGAGCGATGGTCCCCCCTCATGGTTGGCTATACCCGATTTTTCCGTCTCCCCTTTAGTTACCGCTTTTCGGTGTTCTTCCACCCTTACTTTAAGGGGGCAGCATGTTTCACCCTTGTAAACCTTTCTGCAACTGTATGGGATGGAGTATATGCAGTTTTGGTCATGTTCTCCTCCATGCGGGGCTTCACTCGTACCAGGTGTCGTCTGAGTGTTGACTCGCTCTTGAATACCGTCCTGATGTTGTAGAGGGCACATATTCTCTGAATCTTTTCGGAGATGCCTCGTATGTATGGTAGGCAGTTCGATACAAAATACCTGGCGAAACTCACTGAAATAGAAATAACCACTCACCTCAAAAACCGCATTTTGGAACGTTCTCCCGTTATATCAAAGAATCGAACGGATTTTTAATTTAATTAGTTCTTCATCATCATCATTATCAACATCATCATCATCGTATAGATTCGAAGATTGTATTGTTGGCATTGGTTTCTCCAATATTTTTCTAGAAAAACACGGTGTATTTATGAGAGGGGCCACAAGTAGGTTGCTTACATTCTAAGTGAAAATGATTTTAAATCGGAAGGAGTATTCGCCGAGCTCCTGCCAGCGCTTGTGGAAAAGGCATGCTCCCAATTCCGGACCCGTATCCAGGCGGTGATTGAGACTGAAGGCGTCTACATTGAACAGGTGCCAGCTCTACTACATAACCAAGTTATCTGAATAGATTTTTTCAATAAAAGTTTTAAAATAAAGTTGTATTGTTTTCTTTAGGTGACACTTTTATCGTTCTACCCCGTATACACCTTGTATAAAAATAATACGGCCGTAAGGAAAATTGTAAATTTACTGGTCCTATCTTATATCTATATATAACATTGATGATTAACCATGTCTGTTTGTCTATTCAACTTTCAAAACAAATCAGATACCTAACGGACCTAGCTACTACACCACTGAGAGGGAAAGACGAATTTTAATTAATTATAAGAAAATACTAATTTTAATTTAAAAAAAAACAGTGATATTTGAGTGGAAATTTACTTCTCTATACATATAGAAACCTAAATAAAGGGAAATAACTCTTAGTGAAAATCAAATAGTTGCTCGCCATGATTTTTAAATTTAAGTGAATTCAACATTTAATTGCATTTGACTTAGAAGTAATAATACAGCAGGTGTACCTTTTTATTCCCCCTTTCTATTTTTTCCTTTCTTCAACATTTAATTCACACACACACACACACATACACACACACACACATATGTGTGTGTGTATGTGTGTGTGTCGTTTGTTATAATTCCAAAACCAGATGTATTTAATTCACACTTATTGTAATTATACTTTTGTGTAGTACGTTTTACATGTGTTTTGTTGAATACCAGAAGTCCACTAAACAACGCATCACATACATTTTTAGAGGGTTTTTTTTTTCTTGGAAAAGAACAATGTTTATACAAGGAAATGAAGAAATTAAAAGTTCGTAAAATTATTACAAAATTGAAAAATAAAAGTAAAATTATACATATATATTATTTTTACTTTTATTTTCCAATTTTTTTTAATCTCTTAATTATATTAGGGCATTTATACAATCAGAATTATAGTAAAATATACGTATCAAAAAACAGCCTATCCTGCCTTGACAGAGTACAAAATAAACTTTGTGGCTTAGTGGGGGATGCCCTTTTCTCTACCCTGCAACCTCTCTCCCACAGAAGAGACGTTGCGAGCCTATCCTTATTTTATCGTTATTTCCATGGCAGGTGCTCGTCTGAACTCCAATCTCTGGTCCCCCCTCGCCAATCTTTCACGAAAAACACCCGTCTAGCCGAATCCACTGTGAAAAATTTCCCCCACTCTTTATCTGTGCCTAAATCAAAACGTGGATTCCATGAACAAAGCTTCTTTCTTAGAACTGCACGCCTGTGGAACTCTTTTCCGTTTTCCTGCTTCCCACCGGACTACAACTTGGATGTCTTCAAGTCCAATGTTAACAAATTCCTAATGAACCGCCCCCTTAAGTAAACACTTAATCAAATCTCCACACTAACGTAATGTACGTGCAATAACCCTTATCCCTAAGTGGCTTCCGGGCCTTGATATGTGGTGATCACTGTGTAAAAAAAAAAAATCCTTTGCTAACTTTATTTTACATTTAGCGTAAAAAGAATCATTTTCTTTCCTAATTTGGTATACATGAACAACGTGAGTGTTGTCATAGTTGAGCTTATTTTCTGATGTTTCAGACACAATCTTTTGAACTTTCCATCTGAAGTACCCCACTTGTGGAAAATTCAGGATATATATATAACCATATTTTACTTGTACATTTGTCGATAAAACGGTTTGTCAAGTACCTGGATTTTTAAAGGTAAATAATAGTGATGAGAAGATTCCAATTTTTCCCGATTCCGATACAATTACCGATTCCGATTTTTTATATATCTCTAAATATTTAATTATAGAGTTGCTATTTTTCCGGGTTTCCGTAAAAACACGCGTTAAATGTGCATATATTTTCTCAGACGTAAAACAATTCATTGGGTTTGATCTGTAGTTTTTTTAATTTTACTGGTAGTTTAAAATGAATAAATATTTATTATTTTATCATTACTACCAGTAGTGGGAGATTTTATTTTAAACAGAATAAAATTAAAAAGCTAATAAAAAGAATCGTTTTTGGTATCGGAAAATAGGCACAAATTGTTCTGATACCGATTCCGATACCCTCAAAGATATTGATACTTTCCGATTTATGATTCTGTTTCCGATTAATCGTCTCAACATTAGTAAATAATAACATACTTACTGCATTAGTTCCTTTTTGTTCCTCATGAAACCATTCTCCCAGTCATTACCTTCTCCTTTGGAGTCGGTTTAATGTATGTTCCTTCATCATGATATAACTTGTTTTATTCTTTTTCACCTAAACAAAGCGTATTCCCACTTGGAACATAAAGTGATACTATTTGGGATCATACCTAACAGAGCAATGTAAGGAGTTGAGCAGCAAGATGTCTGTTCACATTACATTTAAACTTTTGCGTGGCACAGTGAAGAAAGAAACAAATAGGAAATTCTAAAGTCTAGCAGTCTGAGATTAAAAACTATTAACATAGAAGGCTTTCCGACATTTAGGAATCCGAACAGTGAAGGGGTGTGATTTTTCTGCTTGTTGAGAGTCTGAAGTATGTACATGGAGGAGGCACGTCCTATGAGAACCAATTCCATGAAAGAACTTGTAAAACAGGCACACGGATTCAGCATTTTGGTGATGGGACAGAGGTTGGGGCTTGGTTGATAGTATGCGGCCGATTAGATTTGAGATTCTAGTGGGAGATGCACCAATCCAAGTGTAGCAAAAATACTCCATGGGTGAATGGTGGCTTTGTTACGATATCGAATTTTTTTTTTTTTTACACAGTGATAACCATTTATCAAGGCCCGGAAGCCACTCAGGGATAAGGGTTATTGCAAGTACATTACGTTAGTGTGGAGATTTGATGAAGTGTTTACTTAAGGGGCGGTTAATTAGGAATTTGTTAACATTGGACTTGAAGACATCCAAGTTGTAGTCCGGTGGGAAGCAGGCAGACGGAACAGAGTTCCACAGGCGTGCAGTTCTAAGAAAGAAGCTTTGTTCATGGAATCCGCGTTTTGATTTAGGCACAGATATAGAGTGGGGGAAATTTTTCACAGTGGATTCAGCTAGACGGGTGTTTTTCGTGAAAGATTGGCGAGGGGGGACCAGAGATTGGAGTTCAGACGAGCATATATGGTAACCCTCCAAGTTCAGACGAGAATATATGGTAACCCTCCAAGTTCAGACGAAAATATATGGTAACCCTCCAAGTTCAGACGAGAATATATGGTAACCCTCCAAGTTCAGACGAGAATATATGGTAACCCTCCAAGTTCAGACGAGCATATATGGTAACCCTCCAAGTTCAGACGAGAATATATGGTAACCCTCCAAATTCAGACGAGAATATATGGGTAACCCTCCAAGTTCAGACGAGAATATATGGTAACCCTCCAAGTTCAGACGAGCATATATGGTAACCCTCCAAGTTCAGACGAGAATATATGGTAACCCTCCAAGTTCAGACGAGAATATATGGTAACCCTCCAAGTTCAGACGAGAATATATGGTAACCCTCCAAGTTCAGACGAGAATATATGGTAACCCTCCAAGTTCAGACGAGAATATATGGTAACCCTCCAAGTTCAGATGAGCATATATGGTAACCCTCCAAGTTCAGACGAGAATATATGGTAACCCTCCAAGTTCAGACGAGAATATATGGTAACCCTCCAAGTTCAGACGAGAATATATGGTAACCCTCCAAATTCAGACGAGAATATATGGTAACCCTCCAAGTTCAGACGAGAATATATGGTAACCCTCCAAGTTCAGACGAGAATATATGGTAACCCTCCAAGTTCAGACGAGAATATATGGTAACCCTCCAAGACTATTACAATATATATGGGATCCATACCTGACTTGTCCACCATTGTGAATCGCGGACAAGTCAGATATTGTGAATGTCCAACAGTCTTTGGATTTATTGAGGTTTAATGATAAACACATTTGGATATGCTGCGCACACTTACTAACAACTTTGGCCCATTTCTTTCTTGCTAATATAGTGGTTTGGGTTATAATGGCTGTCTTTTGTTCAGGGACAGTTTTGGGATTGCTTTGTTAGACATTATATTTGGGATAACCCCAATAGATAAAAAAGGCGAATTAAGCTCCGGTGTGTATAAAGCATATTCAGAGGGATACTTCTTACTGATGTGACGATCATCAAAATGACTCCACATATAGTTAAACAGCGATAAAACAAAACTTTTCGTGAAAAATCCAAGCATGGGTGGAAGTATATTTGTATATTATTATGGTTGCATTGAAGAAAGGATTGTGAATCATTTAGATGGTATTTTTAAACAATTTTTTAAAAATCTTTGTTAATAACTTGCCATATATTTTTAAATATTAGAATCAAACCTCAAATCGTATGAATCCAAAGATTTTATTGTTGGCATTGATTTCCTCGATAAATTTTCTCGTCAGAGTTCTTTCTATTAAAGACATTGCTTAATTACGAGGGGGAGGGACTATGAGAAGGTTGCTAACATCTTAAGTGAAAGTGATTTTTGTAGAACGAATTGTATTTGAACTTTGAACATCCAGGTCATCACTCCGTGTCGTTAATCATTAGAGCATCGTCACTTCTCAAAAGGTTATAGTGAGCATCATCCACTTAATGAATTCCATTTTAAACTGTCAAATAAACTCGTTTAACTTCAACCACTATCAACAATTTTCTTCCACTCTCTATTTGCGCATAAATCTAAACGTGTATTCCATGATCTAAGCTTATTTCCTGCCTGTAGAACTCTGTTCCACTGGCCTGTTTTCCAGCTGACTACAATATGATTGTCTTCAAGTCCAATGTAAACAAGTTTTTTGCTGAGCCGTCCCTTTAATAACAAAATCATACCAAATTCCCACAACTAACGATTACTACACGGTACTTCTGATGACTACTGTACAAAAAACTGATTTTATCGATATGCAAGTCATAAGTAGAAAGTATGAAATTATGTCAAAATAAGAAATGGGAAAAATATTCACCTGTATAGAACCGCTTTACGTAAAATCGTTACTAAATCCATTAATAACTGTTTAAACTGTATTTTTACATTAGCTTTTTATTTTGAAATATTTTCAATTCTATTTTTTTCTATTTGTTTAATTTCTGCATGTTATAACTGTATCCATCCGATATTGTCTGGTATTTTTTTTTTACTCACAATGTGCTTTTTTTATTATTTATTCATTGAAGCCACATCATTACTCCGAAAAATATTTTCTTCCAAACAAAAAAAAAAGTAGCCATGTATTGTTGAATACAGAGTTACATATCTTTGCAAAATGGCGCCTGTTTAAAAATGAATTTCGAGCAGGTCAAAATATTTTCTAGAAGAATGTAGATCGATTTACATTTTATTTTTCTTAATAACCCCTGTAGCGCTGTACTAATGGAACTTACAAACCGGAATCAAATATTGGTTCTGTAGGAAGAATATTATTGATAACAAAGAAAAAATAAAAGAGGCTGACTTTACTTTGTTTACTAGATTCAGACATTTGGTCTAGCTAGTTATTTTATCGAATATTCTCTCTTTGTCACAAAGTTGTAAATGAGAATAAATAATTTGAGTTGATTGGGAGTTTATGAACATGAGTTGAAAACATAAATAAAGGAAATGGTAAAATATTGAATATTTAGGAACGCGTATGACCACATCTTGAGTGAAAATCTCGCAATATTTTCGTTACAGGAGGCGGGTTGGTTGGTTGTTTGTTTTGATTTTATGGCATATCAACCCTTTTTGGGTTATTTAATGCCGAATCCAAAGATTTTGAAGAAAAATTTTTAATAGTATATATTTGTTGTTTTCAAGTCGGTTTCTATTTAATCCATAGTTGGGACCCTAACAGGTACTACCACTCCGGGTCAGAGTGGACCTGGGAGCAATGGCAATTAAAGGGTGGCTCCACACTCCCCAAAGCCCGTAAGCTGGGGCCTCACCACTGGATATAGTGTAAGGTCATATTCAGGACCTATACAGGAGGCGGTTGTAGTTTGAACACTATCTTTTAATTGTCCCCAATGATTGCCGGACTGAATAAAACATCTAAACAAAAAGCAGTTATCCTTATGAAACAAAAGCACGAATATTTCAAAATAAAACAAATATGACTCGAATTTATCCGATTAAAAAGGAAACAATCGGTAAAATGGGAATGGAATTTCGGAGTGGATCAAAATGATGATGGAATTAAGGATTGAGAGATGAAGGGGGTAAAACATGAAGAGAAGTGAGAAGGGTAGAAGATGTGTAAAGAAAAATATATTAAAAAGAACAATATAGAGAGAAAAGAGAGAAAGGAAAGAATGGTGAGGGTGAGTGGCAGAAGAGGCGGAGGTTGGGGTGGGTAAAATTTTGATTGAGTAAGAAGATGATATAGGTGTTAAAAATTGAAATAGAACATGGGGTGAGTACAACAATGGAAAGAGAGATAATGAGGGGAAAATATGCCAAAATCGGAAATAAAACGAGAGATGAGGAAAGAAAGATGGGGAAGAAATAAAATGAAAAATGAAAAGAAAAAAGAGAAATCCGCGGGAGTTAGAATGCGCGCGCGTGTGTGTGTGTGTGTGTGTGTGTGTGTGTGTGTGTGTGTGTGTGTGTGTGTGTGTGAGGAGGGGATGTGCTAGAATAAGAAATAGGGCAAAGGAAATTGAATATAAACTGAGATAACACGAAAAAGAAATATTGAACTAGGGGAGAAGATGACGTAAAAATACACTCAGACGTCTAGTTACACTGAAACCGTGATATGCCCTTTCTGAACCCATCGCTTGTCTCGACTGCGCTGGACCAGATAGACCCATTCCTTGTCCGATGTGACAATGCGCTTCCCAAAACGCTCGTTCAATGGATTGTTATACAATTGACAGCAACTTTCAACTCGTCTACTGGCTTGTGCTTCGGTGAGTTCGTGCAGATCTTGGCGCAGCTTTGTGTGAACAAAATCAAGTTGCTTCAAGCGTCGGTGAATTGTCTATGTTCCAACTCCAAGCTCATCAGTCAATTCTCGAGTACTTATCTTCAAGAATCATGTCGCCAGAATCAAAACGCTTGAAACACCTTGAGATCGCCGCATATGCAATTGTTCCTTCACCTTCGGCAACACAAATCCCTTCCGTGTCTTTCCTGGTTGAAAGAACTCGCTTCCAGCAGTAACGAGTCAAAACTCGCAGTTCAGTTTTATCAATTGCCATCTGGATGAAAATCATCCATGATGAAAATTAGTGTAACATTTATATAAACGCAAACAAAAACAATTAAAAACATCAAAAAAAGTTCAATTTTTCGCAAATGTTTACGTATTTTAGGGGGGTAACCTAATATTGCAAATTACTTGTGCATGCATATCTTTTGTTTCGGCTTTTTGTAAATTCGAATACAGAAGAGAGAAAGACAAAAAGAAAGAAAAACATCAAGAACGATAAAGAGAAGAAACGGAGTAATAAAAAATCTATCTGAATATTAATTTACTTGTCCGACGTCAGGTGTCACACAAAAGATCATTATCGCCAACATGAATTAATGAAAAACGAATTAACTCCCTTTATATTCGCTTTTTATCAACTAAAAATTATTATTATTATTATTATTATTATTATTATTATTATTATTATTATTATTATTATTATTATTATTATTATTATTCACTCACTAGAAATAGTTACACAGGCCATCATCAAAGATTTCCTTTGAGAACAACTTGTGGTGTTCTCTGGAGTCTGAGTGACAAGTCTCTCCCAGACTTCGAGCAGTCTCCACCTTTTCTGATAACCTTCCCATATAGATTTGCGTTATTATAACAGCCACTTACCACTAACTACTCATTGGCAAAGACTATTGGTCCTCACTGAAATTTGGGTGGCAATAAGCCTTCTCAAGGGGCCAGTGCCAGTCCTATTTGCAATCATCCAACAGAGGTCTGGCTAGTATATATTAATACGATAGCGTGTGTGTTATTTTGTGTGTCAGGCTTACATTTTTTTCCTTTCAAGTGACTGTCGTTTAATAATTATGACCTTCCATTTGTTGTAATAAATAATTTTACTAAGAATTCTTCATAAGTTTTGGTTCCGGTTTACATTATAGCTGAAGGAACGTAAGTTATATATATACTTATATTTTTCTTCATAAGTTTTGCTTCGGTTTCGATTCAAGCTGATGCATCCAAGTCATATGGATATATTTTTTTTATTTTTGAAATCATAACTTTACAATATATAAGAATCGATAGAAAATTGGCACTATAATAATATATAAGAAATCTGCACGAATTAAAATATCATATTTAAGCGTATTTTACGACCTGGCTACGCCGGGCATCCCTGCTAGCTTAGATAAATACTTTTGCAGTTGATACAAAAAAGCTACAATAGTATTAGGGCATCTCCATTTACACTGAACATCCACAGAATGCCAACATCAATATATTAGATATGAAAGAGTCCACTGTGGAATTTCGACAAGTCCCGCTAGTATCCTATTAATTCCAAAATCAGGTAATGCTTGTCGCTAAATGTTTTGAAATACATGTTCCATACTTGATAACTATCCCTGAATATGATGGTGGAAGGAACCGAAAGTACACAACGACTACGGCAAATACATCTGCCAGTTCCAACATGAAACTCGAAAACTTTATTAGGAATTTAGAATTTTTAAACCGTCAATGAAAATATACGCTGACATATATTGTTCGTAATATTTAATGAAATATGCTTTTCAAGAAAATATGCTGCTTATATATATATATGTGTGTGCATGTGTGTGTGTGTGTGTGTGTGTGTGTGTGTGTGTGTGTGTGTGTGTGTGTGTGTGTGTGTATTCTTTCTCTCAGAAAGGTTTATTAGAGTTGTCGTCGATGAGCAAAAACCAAAAGCTCAAAGTATCAACGCTGGCGTCCCTCAGGGTTTCACCCTGGGCCCAACGCACATTCTAAGGTCATTGGTATCACATTTATGCTGACGACACCACAATCTCTAACAACACTTCAAAGGCCAGCAATAACCGAGATTTTTCTGATTTTCTCTTTTGATCTTGAGCACGCCGTGCGATATGGAAAAAAGGTGGCTCGTTAATTTTAATGTATTTAAACCCAAGCTTCTTCCATTTAATCATAATCTTTCTGACTTCCATCAAACCCCAATTAAAATGAATGCTTCTTGACAAGCTTCTGAGACTGACCTTCACTCCTGATCTGAAATGGAACACATACATCAAATCCGTTGCCAAGATCGCTGGAAAAAGGGTTTTACCGTTCCAGAATGGATCTCACATCCAATGTAGTCCGCTATCTGTATATCAGCAAAATATGTCGTAAAATGGAGTTCTGTTGCCACATCTGGACAGGATTTGCTCGGCCTGCCCTATTCTCTCTTGATAGAGTTCAAAACTGGCATCGAAACCTAGTAGACAATAACTTTTTCTCTTCTCCGCAGCCCATTTCCTACAGAGGAGACATTGCTGGCCTGCCTTTGCTCTATCGTTATTTTCATGGCAAATGCTCGTCTGAGCTCTAATCTATGCCCCTCCAAACTTTAACAGAAACACTTTAGTAACTGCAACCACTATACACAGTTTCTTACATTCTCTATCTGTGCCGAAATCTAAATGCAGATTCCACGAACAAAGCTTATTTCTTAGAACTGCCCGTCTGTGGAATACTTCACTTGGCTTGCTTCCCATCCGACTACAGCATGGTAGTCTTCAAGTTTAATGTAAGCCAGTTCTGGAACTGCACCCCTAAATAATCAAATTCTACTAACATTACAGTATTAACGATTACTACATTACAACCGTACATTCATTAATCCTTACTTTCGAGTGATCTTTGGGCATGGATAAGTGGTGACTCCCTTCGAAAAAAATTCATGACTGCTTGTATTATGTGTTGTATGTGTTGGATTTGTATTTATTTATTCATTGTTGAGGCTATGATATCCTGCGCCATATAACTGGTCCCCCACTGCCTTGCAGGCCAAGGTTTTAAACCAAAGGCTAAGGTTGAGGTTACCCTGACAGAAACCTCCAGAGGAGCTTAGGCCATGTCTGCTGCGGAATGCATGACCAACAGGCATGTGGAGTATTCTCTGATTACCAGCAACCTAAGTCCTAGACATGGATCAAATGGTATTGGAATAGAGAGGGCTACCGTAAACCATAGTGAAGGCAACCTCTCTAGGAGAAGCAAATTTCTGATAAAAAAAACATAAAGCGGAAGACCAGTACCCGCATTAAGCTGGTCTGCAGTTTGATGCTGAATATCTTTCTCTTGCTTGATGCTGAATATCTTTCTCTTGCTTGTTGCTAGATAATAACATCTTTGTACAGATACTCTCTCAGACATTTGTCTAGAAAAAAAAGTCGTATGACGTTTAAAAATTGTGACGCGAGTTGACCTGACAGGCTAGAAGCATGTAATAACTGATCTGCACACAGGTGACAAAAAGCCTAGCCTAACATCGTTTTTCGCAACAATACTTAGAAAGTTGTTTCTTGGTGAGACTTTTTGTGACTGAGCAGCCTTTTCAGGATAGCACTGCTCACCCAAGAATTTGGTAGGGAACAAGAAAATGCGTCCTGAACAAAGCTGCCTTTGACCTGCTGGTCAGCAACATGCAACTGATAGCTGTCCATGTTGACAGGAACATATGCTAAACGACACCCACTCCAGCTCTGTTGCTGGAATGTGAGAACACTTATTGACAATGGTAAAAGACTAGAACGGAAGACTAAAATTTTGGCTAAGGAATTGCAAAGATACAATATAGACATTGCTGCACTCTCTGAGACACGTTTCGCAGGTGAGGATCAACTGGTTGAGCGTGAGTCGGACTACACGATTTTCTGGTCTGGTAGATCTGAAAAAGAGAGGCGTTAGATTTGTGTTGGCTTTGCAATTAAGAACTCCTTAATTGACAAGATCGAACAGCTAGTAGGCATAAATGACCGTGCAATGAGATTAGTAATTACCCTTGCTGCTGGTCGTTACATGAATGTTCTTTCCGTCTATGCGCTGACTTTTACTTCGTCTGAAGACGATATTACTTCCTTTTATCACATGTTTAGATCTGTTACCACCGGTTTGTCAACTGCTGAGAGTTTGGCGGTTCTTGATCACTTCAATGTACGGGTTGGATCAGACAATGAGACGTGGTCCCCATGGATTCCATATGGCATTGGTAGGGTCAATTAAAATGGTATGCTGCTCCCCCATCTCTGCAGTGAACTAAATCTTGTTATCACCAACACTTTTTTCTAGTTCCATATCCAGTCTAAACATGGCTATTTGCTTGATTACATACTGTGTAGACGTCGTGATCTTGGAAATCTTTGCAAAGTTAGAGTAATGATTGGTGCCGACTGTGGTACTGATCATTTAATGGTCAGAGCTAAACTGAAAATTACAGTTCACAAAAAAAGCTATTTCAATGGAGTCAAAGTGACTAAGCGTATTAATGTCTCCAACTTGAAGGATCCACTCGTACGAAGTTCTTTGAAATCTGTTTTCAACCAGGCAGATTTCTCAGATTGTGATTGGGAGACAGTAAGAGGTACAATATACCAAAAAGGTGTTGAAGCTCTTGGATTGAAGGTTCCAAGACATCGAGATTGGTTTGCTGATAATTCCAATCAAATTAACCTTCAAATTGATATAAAGCGGAAAGCTTATTTGAAACTTCTTAACTCTTCACCTCTGAACAAGCCAGCGCTCGCTGCCCACTTTTCTTCTGTGCGGCGTGAGGTTCAGTGTTGTGTGCGCCAAATAAAAACAAATGGTAGTCTGACCTCTCCAGGGAGAAACACTGCCTACGATCATAGAGATGTCAAGACATTTTACACTTTGCTTCATCAGGTTTATGGTCCGAAATCCTCTTCAACTACACCACTACTGGCGAATGATAAGAAAACCTTGCTGAAACCCTCAGATAGAATTATGCATCGATGCCATGAACACTTTCATGATCTTTTTCATAACCCATCTAATGTTGATGTTGCTGCAATAGAAAATATCCCTCAATGTTCCTTTTGTCCGGAACTTGATGCTGAACCGACTCTTGTGAAAACAGTTGACTGTGTGGAAGGGTGACCCGGTTGCCCAAGATTGGGTAGATGCCATCCTTATTACGTTGTACAAAGGAAAGGGTACAAGTTCTGATTGTGGAAATTATCGAGGTATCTCGCTGATGACTGCTGTTAGAAAGGTATTTGCATCGCTCTTACTAAACCGATTGGAAAAGTATGTCCTGATATTCTTCTAGAATCCCAGTCTGGTTTTAGACGTGGACAAGGAGTCGTTGATATGGTGTTTTCTGCTAGAAAACTTTTAGAAAAATGTATTGAGCAGCGTATGCCTCTTTAACAGGTGTTTGTGGACTTAACCAATGCGTTTGGCAGAGTCAACCGTGAGGCTCTCTAGAAAGTGCTGGAAAAATTTGGCTGTACACCTGCTTTTACGGAAAAGTTCAAGCAACATCGTCATAGTATGGAAGGTCGCGTCAACTTTAATGGTCAGCTTTCAGAAGAATTGATAATGGTGTCAAGTAGGGTGATATAGCTGCACCAACATTGTTTTCGCTCTATTTGACTGCTGTGCTCTGGTATGGTTTCCACGATTGCGATATGGGTGTTTATGTTAGATTCCGAACGACTGGAAAGGTGTTTAACCTCAGAAGATTCCAAGCCAAAACACTGTTAGTTATGGACTTGTTAGAGAACTGTTGTGTACTGATGATGCTGACCTAGTAACACACTCCCATTAGATATGTAACTAGTGATGGGTCTCTTTACGAATGCTTGTACCTGCTTCGGACTGACAGCATTAAGAAAAATAAAGGTGTACACTCTCGCTCCTGATGATCTGTATGTGGAACCTGATATCTTCGTCTATGGAGAGCGCTTTTAAGTCGTAAAAAATTTTGTCTACCTTGGTAATACCTCATCAAATGATGGCACTCTTGATGCAGAAATAAGACAGAGAATCACCAAGGCATCA